>NC_135223.1:15053653-15251153 GCF_052324685.1 Brachyhypopomus gauderio | reverse complement strand
TGTTTCAGTAATGACATGTACCAGAATGAATCTGTGAACAAAACTAATGACATTTGACAGAATAATCAAACAGATTTTGTAGCAATTATTTACAATAATAAATGCCATTTTCTATTTGTTTTGACTATGCACAATGGCTAAAATGGGCCTTGACTGTCAAATTCAATAAATGGATAATGACACAAATAAATGAATGCACATGAATTGATATGTTTCCCTGACAATCTCCTAATCTCATAATATGCTTCTACATGATTTACAACAGCGTTTGGACAGGCATTAGATTCTGTTGATGCGGGCACCGTAGGCGTGAACCTGCCGGCCCGGCAGAGTGATTCTGCTTGCTCCTGCTCACCTGGGTACCTGGGATCCCCTGCTGGCCAGGAGGTCCTGGTTCACCTTGAGGTCCCTAAATCAAACACAGCTTTGATCAGTCTTGCCACTTATAAAAAACACTTCCATACAAAGCAATCATATCACAAAACACAGGGGAAGGTTACAGTCGAAGATACAGTCGGCAGTAACCAAAATCATTATCAACTTCATATGTCTGTGCATAGGTCACGACAGACTTGACCTCTGAATAATATTTAAAGGTTTTTTTTTAAACAAGGCCAGTAGGTATTTCAATTGAGAGGATTGAACTGCAGAGATACCGTAAAACAAAGGCCCCTGTTTAGTCATGGCTCGGGTAAAAGAGCCGACCTTCATTAAAATAGCTTGAACAATTAGTGTTTGTGACAGTGGGGTCAAGCTTAGTGACCAAGTGGCTAATGTAAACACTGGGAATGAAGGTGGACTGGAGAAATGCTGACATGTGTCTGTGAGGTCACATAGGGGTCACGTGCCCATCAGAAGCAATGGTCTGGGAAAAAACACTGTTCACCTTTGACCTCCAAAGCTAGGATCTTTGGTAATGGCCCACCACAGGTTTGCGCTTGCTATGCAGGTAACCAGAATCAGCACAATATGCATTATAGATTAACACTGACTAAATGTGCACCTGATATATTAGAGCCATGTTACATTACAGCACTTAGCAGAGAGGGTAAATATGAGAGCAGTTCCAGGCCTTACCATGTTTCCCTTGGGGCCATGTGGACCATCAACACCAGCCACACCCTGTGGAGAACCATCATATGGAAATTAGCACCAAGCAATCACATCAGGTTCAAAGAAAAGCTCAAATGTGCCACATACGTACAGGCTGCCCTGGGGGTCCCGGGGGGCCTCTCGGACCCAGCAGGCCTCTTGGACCCTGAGGAGAGACACAGGAAAAGCTTTTGATTTTAAACCTCATGTTTGGTAAACCTAGTATAAAGGTCCAATGTAGCACACATGATCAGCCAAAGTCAGCCATCACTGATAGGATGCTTACAGTCTCGCCGGCCAATCCCCTTGGCCCGATCTCTCCATCCTCCCCCTGGAGACAAACAGACAGAACATTCAGAGTCATGCAGTGGTGGGACAGGAGGGCTGTGAAGTTCACTGGAGGTTCACTGGGAGTAATACTTACTCTCTGACCATCCTCTCCTGGAGCACCAGGGGGTCCGGAAGGGCCTACTTCACCCTAGCACACAGTGAGTGTGTGTGTTTGTGCGTGCGTGTGTGTGTGTGTGCGTGTGTGTGTGTGTGTTCGTGTGTGCATCCGTGTGTGTGTGTGTGTGCATTTGTGTGTGTGTGTAGAGAGAGAGAGAGAACTAGATTAGTCACCTAGTGAGTCGTATTGTCACCTGTGCCACTTGGGAAATATCAGGATGTATTGTGCATCCCCAGTCTGTTGACAGAGGCTCTTCAGTCAACCTGGATAGACTCTTTTTCACTATTTTTTCCCCACTAGTTTGTCTTTGCAGATCACATGTACTTTCTTCTACATCTTCATGTAAATGCTGCTTTTTCTTTCTGATGACACTTGACAGTCATAAATCAATTTGTACAATAGAAGCACAATTTATCATGATGGAATTTGTTATTGCTAATGCTGTGATAAATATTCATGACAGAGAGGTATTCATACTGCATAATCACCAATTCTAGTAAAGTATGCCTAAATGATCATGACAGATAATGACCTCGCATGGATTCCCAATAGGTTTAAGACTCCAGCAGGCATGAATTTATTGATGTATTTTGTTCACAGTGCGATGAATCCACCATCCAATTTAAGAATGTATTAAGAATGTATCCATCTACTGTAGAGCACACTGATCTGCTGTAAAATACAAATTGTGAAAGATGCTACAGAAGTAAACTTAATAATACTAATATTGATAATAATACTAATATTGACAACAACAACAACAATAATAATAACAAGGCAAACTAATTGTTTGAGGTCCTAGTTTAACCCAAGCCGTAGTAGTGCTAAGTGAGGGGCTCATGTCCTGTACTGGTGTAGAACAGAAACTCTTCTCAATTCTGAACATCCTGAACTTAATCGATACTGAATATCTTCAACTCAAGACAGTATGTGCTGGCAGGCCAGCTGAGTCCATAATCTGATAAAAAATGTGATTCTTCTGAACACTGGGTATCTCGTGACTGGAGGAACCCTCAGTGGAGGCCCACTGGCAGCCCACACTGTACACTTCCACTGAAACCTTCACCAGGATGGCCAGCAAAGCCAGCAAATGGAACACATGCAGTCTGGCCGTCTGTGTTTGGTGTGATCATGAACAGCAGGGCCTGGCATTTCCTCCAATACAGAAATTGAACATCAGGCAAAATAAAAACAACAGTCACCTCTTTTGTTTTGTGTCCTTAGCATTTGGAGACACAGGCCTTCACTAAGGGTTGTGTTTGTGTGTGAAGGTGCATTGTGTCAGTCAGTTGTTCTAGGTTAAGGACCAAATGAACCCTCTCTCAGGTTTCTCTACAGTGTGGCCACATGAAAGGGTCTGGTTGTGTTCTGGCATGCTTCTTCCGAGCTGGGGTGTGTGTTTAGTCACGTGGGAGGGGAGCTTAACTTACCCTGTGCCCCTTCTCTCCTGGGAGACCAGGAAGGCCGTCAAACCCTCTGTCACCCTAAATTGCAGTCACAGTTAAAACGTCTACAGCAACGAAAAAAAACATTCACACTTTGTCCTAGATGTCACTAACTAGTGTTTGCAGCCCACACAGAAATGAAGTAACTTTGCAACATTTCCACCAAAATGCACTATGCTGCTGTATATCTTAAATGCGTGTCTGTATAGGAGAGAGCAGGCTGTGTTTCAGGTGAACTCCTACCTTAGATCCGGACTCTCCGGGCATGCCACGGGCACCATCTGCTCCTGCACGACCCTTTCACACGCATTAAACATGACGTTACGACCCACAGCCAGGTTCCCCAAAAGCATCGCAACACAAAGAGCATGGCTGAAAGGTGGAGTGAGCTTCACACCCTCACTGGAGACGCTCTCAACACTAGCATGGTTTTGGGAAATGGGTGTGCAGAAAGTTTCCATATGACATGCGTATTACTTTGTCTCTACAGCAAAACACACTTGATCAGGGATGTGATTTCAAATAGTGCTCAAAGCTAAACCAAAATTATACAAAGACGTTTGGTAAGTTAAAGGCAAGCAAAAAAATAATAATAAGAGCATTAGAAACAGAAGACCTCACCCTAAGTTTCTTTTAATAACTATTTCAATGATTTCAGAAGCAGAGTCGAAGGATGTTTAGTTGGACGACCACGCAAATGCGGCCCAGTTCATTCACGTTATAAGCAGGCATGTCGAGAGCCAACCTCAGGGACCTAGGGCCCGCCCCTTTTCTGACAGCACCAATGTGAAAGAGGAATCGACTCACTCTCTTCCCAGACTGGCCCACTTGTCCTGGTGGACCTTGGATACCCCTCGGACCCTGTGGATGACAGCACACACCAGAACACCGAGTGAGAAAGACGTCTCCGTACAGCAGTGGTTGGGGTCGGAGGTTATTCAACAGCGTCTCACCTGAGGACCTGGATCCCCAGCTTCACCCTTCAGACCAGGAGCACCTGGAAGCCCCTGATTTATGGAGAGAGACATAGAGAAAGACAAACGAAGTGAGAGAGTCACACAATAGAGCACTCTACATGGAGAATGAATGTACTATACTCAAACAGCAGGTGGCACTATTTCACAGTTTCTAAACTTTCATGTGCTGTTGCCTTTTGTCAAGTACCTTGCTGTCTAAAAATGTTTTAGTATTTAATAACTCAGTAGGTCTTTGATGCCTGATAGTAGATCTCTGATGTCTGAAGTGGTTCTTGGCCATGTACTGATGGCTTTGCAACCCAAGTGATTTCTAATGAACTGCAGGCATCTATATGTGAGGGATCCCCTTGATTGATAATAAAGAATCAATTAAGAGCTCGCACCCTGCACCAAGTGTGGCTGCGTGCTACTTTAATCTGTTTTAGCACAATTACTAGGTGTGTTTTTGTTAACTGAATGTGATTTGTGGATGCATTTTTGCATATCCCCTAACCTAGATGCATCCTCTCTAGCACCCTCATGTGGCAAGCAGTGTAACAGCAATGCAGCAGCTGTAAGAGCAACAGACATTAAAGATCCTGCAAGGCTGTATGAGACTGACAACTAAATTGACCATTTTGGTCTTAGCTAAGATGATACTAGAACGCCTGCATGTCAGTTAGCAGGGTGTATTTCACACGTACATCCACCTACACGTAAACAAGTGTTTAAACCTTTATGCTGGGTCTGGACTTGTGCAAAGCACACCAGCTCACACACCAGCTCACACACAGTTCTCACAGCTCACTTTGGTATTTTTTTCCTAGCGTTAGCGTCAAGCTATCGTTCCTGCCACTTTCAGTAGGTGGTCGTATTGCTGGAAGGAGCAGGTGACGATGGCATCAGGCAGAAGTGGGATTGGGTCGCACACTACCTGAACTCTAAAGGTCAGTGACCTTACAGTGCTGTATCCACTGCA
Organism: Brachyhypopomus gauderio; assembly: GCF_052324685.1. Classification (NCBI taxonomy): domain Eukaryota; kingdom Metazoa; phylum Chordata; class Actinopteri; order Gymnotiformes; family Hypopomidae; genus Brachyhypopomus; species Brachyhypopomus gauderio. Next base: position 15,246,233 of record NC_135223.1, on the reverse strand, counting down.
AAGAGGAACTTAGACACAATACACAAGGCACCAAGCTTTGAATATACACCCAGGGAAGCTCTATTGCAGGCTGTTAGGCTGGTAAGTAGAGGTTTGGGATAAGAGGTAAACATGACCACACAGGTTCACTGTGGGGGGGTCAGTCTGTGGAGGCTGGGACAGACTGGGCTAGTAGGTAGTACAGTAGCACATCTCATAACAGGGAATCTAATAATTGCAAAGATAATTTGTGAATTATTCCATGAAGGAAGGTGAAACACACACAAGAATCTCTGCTACTAGCTGGATGGGTATAGTAGGATGTGAATACAGGACCAGTTAGTCCTGTTGCCCGGAGCTGAGGGAGGAGGTTACTCACCACTGGGCCAGAGCGTCCCGTAAGACCCATGGGCCCTGCAGGCCCTCTCATAGCAAGCTGTGGAGAGGAAGCAACAGTTAGAGCCGTCTACATTTTACATCCCCACCCCCCACAACCCCCCAAAATACAACAACACAACACTCAAACACTAACAAACAAAAAAACATGCATGCACACCACACAATGTATGGATAAACCACTCCTGGTATAAATTATTATAGATATTATTAGATAGAATGCTATTACTTATTGTGTGTGTGTGTGTGTGTGTGTGTGTGTGTGTGTGTGTGTGTGTGTTGATGCCTGAGTGTGCGTGTGTATGTGTGGATGTGTGAGTGCGTGTGTGGATGTCTGAGTGTTTGTGGGTGGGGGTCATGAATAAGGTTTCAAACAGTGCCGTGAAACTCAAGGCTGGACCCTGACCGATCCCTGCTGACCTCTCACACCTGTTGAACAGCCCACCTGAAGGTCATCAACCTCTCGGCTATTTTCATCCTTCCTGCTGTGTCGGTGTCAATGGCCTGGTCACCTCACCAACTCTCATTTTAGCAAAAACAAGACCAAACCAAATCCCTCAGCACCCCTGAGTCCCTGTCCCTCCCACCCCAAACACTCCCACATGTCCTGCCTCCTCCTGGGACATTTATGTGTGTGCTCTCTCCCCCAGCACGGCCATGGTGGCAGCTGTAAACGCTTGGGGGCAGTGTGGCCCTCTCCTGCCCCTGGTGCACTCACCCTGGCCTGGGAGAGGATGGCCTGTGCCTGGGCTTCCTGCGCTGACACCACGGGGCCCTTCTCACCATCACCACCAAAACGGAACTGGGGCACACACACACACACACACACACACACACACACACACTGATCATGAGTCTTTCTAACACACATGATTGCATTGTGTTAAAAATGGTTACTGAAATTCTTTTGTTCGAAAAACTTTAATCTGTATCACATCTTATACGATTATATAAATACATGACTACTGCAAATTGCGGCACACTATGAATAATGCTTTTGTGATCATAATGTTTCTGTTTAAGTCATTGCATGGGCATGTGTTGTATGCACATGTGTGTTCTTTGAGCATAGCGGTGTGGGTTTACCGGAAGCATCAGCATGGTACCAGGAGGACCAGGCATCCCATCCGCTCCAGGTAGACCGGGTCGTCCTGGAGGACCCTGAGGGTTACAGAGAGAGAGGGAGAGAGAGAGGGAGAGAGAGAAATTATTGGTGTAAATCTGTAAAGATATGACATATTAGTGAGGAGGGTCAGGTCGTGTCATTTTAGGTCGTCTATAGTTTCCACCTCCACTTGATTTAAATGGATTCCAGCTTTTATTAACATTTCTTGTAGCAACCTACTGATTTAACAAATGCAGGAAATAAATAGTTCTGGCATCATTACTGTAGGACACACGAAAAATGGTCCTGAGAAAGACGCCATTTTAGGGCAACTGCACATTAGTGATTTCATCTGTATTAACACTGATTTGTTGACCACGTTTGTTCTCTTTTCTTAACATTCTGAATCTAACTCTGAGCATCTGAATGTTGTGTTGGTTGGAGTATGTTGGCTTGTTTGGGTGTGGGCTAAACTCATGACATAGAAGTTCAACTTTAACCTCTGACTAGTAGTCACATGACCCAAGAACACAACCTTCTTCCACATCCCTGAATTTTGAAAGCATCTTAACGTGGACTCTAACATCTGTTTTCGAAACTTTTTTGTGTGTATTTTTCTCTAGGTCAGGGGTAATTTCAGGGAAAGGTCAGATTATCCAGCAAAAGGATCTGCCACTCACCCTATCACCAGAATCTCCAGATGGACCAGGTGGACCTTGCAGACCTGGAGGTCCTGGAAGACCCTAAGGAGTCAGAACAAAATCAGATGTCTGAAACACATCACTACACGCCAAAGCAGTCCAAGGGCCCAAAGCAAAGGGTCTGACAGAATGTAGCAGAACATTCTGGAACTTGGACACTCACAGCAGGGCCAGAGGTTCCAGGAGGCCCCTCGATCAGCATTCCCTAAGGCAAATAAACCAAACAGATGAAAATCATGTATTAAATCACACTCAGTACCTCCCCAGCCCTGTACATTTATCCTGTGCTATACCTATTTACACAGATCATGGGCTCTATGTTGAAAGATGTATGTGCTAAGTATATTAAAACAGGTCATATTTATTTAATTTAATAGTAGGGTTTCAATCTACGAATACGATTTTATTGTGCTGAGTTGTTAAATTAGTGCATATGTATAGGGCACTGCTAAAGAAAATGGTTAATGCATATAACCAGTTCCCACCATTTAACTACGTTAAATGTAAAGGACTTTTTCTGTTGTTTAGTGTGGCAAAGGTCAGGCTACAGAAAGGGCTGTTGGTAAGGACTGTTGGTAAGGGCTGTTAGTAAGGGCTATTTGCAAGGTTTGTTCACAAACAAATCATTACCAAGGAGGCCACTAGACTGCACAGGCCACTGACTTACGGGCTCGATGACAGCAGGTTCTCCTTTCTCTCCTTTCTGTCCTAAAAATGCTGTACCCCGTCCAACCTGTACACACACACACACACACACACACATACACAGTGTGTCAGGACAAGACTAATAGATCAGCCTCATTTACTTTAACATGTGCTCAAGAAGATGTCACTTGTACTGGGTTTAAGTATTAAATTAGTTTTAATTAAAAAAGTGGTTAATTACAATCATGAATTAAAAGGTGTATAGTATTATTAAAAATGCCAATTTAAATATTGTCATATGAATACAAAAAGTATTTGTTTTATAAATATTGATGATTTCTTTTTAAAAAGCTGAATGCAAAGCTTAAACAGCTATGTCACTATATAATAAATATGCTTTATCTTTTATTGTGTTTATATAATATCTAAAATATAAAACAACTATGGCCAAAACAGTAAATTGTAAAATGGCAATAAAATAACCCAGTCATGTCATCTTCTCACGCAGCCATGTCACCTTAAAGCTGGACAGTGCCATCACACAGGGCTCAGAGTCAGAGAGACAGCCAGGGAAAAGGTGAAAGGTCAAAGAGGCAAACCCGGTTAGTTGAGGTGCAGTGTGCTGGACACAGAAGCTGAATACTCAGCGCCCAGAGAGGGACAGCTGTCTAGTGTCCTTCCAGGGCACCATAAGCGCTCTGGCTGCACACTGCAGAGTGTGGACACTACTGTGCAGGACAGTGTGCTGCTTCAGTACGTACCAGCGTGTGCGTATGCTGAAAGGTGGTGTCCACTTTGTAGTGTTCGTAACTGTGAACCATTGTCCAATAGAGAGGCTGTGTGTACTTTATTTATGTTTGTAGTAAATAGCACATGATATACTTGAGTTATACATATCACAGAGTGATTCTCAGCCGGATAATAATAATGTGTGTTATAATAATAATGTGGAATTTTGCAGTAGTACTACAGCATCAAAAGTGCAAATATTGATAGGAACTGTGTAAAAGTGAGTGTTATATTTCTGTTCTATGAAGAACCGTGCAGAAACGTATGCATGTGTGTGTAGTGCAGCTACAGACGTCGCAGGGAGTCAAGACCTCTGCTCCAAATGCTGACCTTAGACACTACCTTGTGATGCTAGCAGATATCTGGAGACATTGACTGGATGAATGCTGTATAATATTAGATATGAACCATACTGTTTAAATTAATCCACAGACTCCACTTTGTAGACCCCCATGACATGCCGTATGTATCAACTTACATATGTATCACTCTCTGGCTGAGAGATATGACACAGACAGCATATCTGAGAGCTTTAGCTGAATGGATATGAGAGTTGGTGGAGGAGTTATGTCTGGAGGCAGGTGGCATATGGGGGAGGAGTTTTAGCTAAAGGGAAATAGGAGTTTGGGGGGAGGAGTTTTAGCTAATGGGACATGAGGGGAGGGGTCTTAGCTGATGGTAGATGGGGTGGGGGTAAATAATGTCTTTTTCCAGCATAGGTAGAGAGCAGGGCGTGCCAGAACAGACAGCTGGCTTGTTGGAATGGGATAATTGCTGTGCCTTCAGGCTAGTAGGGTTAATAGAGTCGTGACAGGCCGTGGGGCATGACCTCAGCCCAGCACAGAGGGGCTGAACGGAACATGACTTGATTCACAGTATGGAAAACAGCACTACATGTGTGTGTGTGCGTTTGTGGGCCTGGAAGACAGGTATACTGATGTGCACACTGAGAAAGTGACAGTGTGTGTTGATTGCAGCTGGTGTTTTATGTGAAGCATGCCCAGGAGAAAGCAGAAGAGGTTGAGATCAGTTCAACTTGTTTGGACTCCTCACATTCAATCCAGCACATGACAATGATACATTCCACATGCCAAGCGGTGGATGATACAGGCTTGCACGCATGTTAGATCCCCAGATCCATGAGACCAAGAAACACACACATTCACACACACACACACACACACACACACACACACACACACACACACACACACACACACACACACACACACACACACACACACACACGTGGTCACACAGGGTGTGATACTTACGTCCGTGCTGACCTGCGTTTCCTCTACATCAGTTTCAGCTGGTACCCCAGGCCCAAACGTATCCTCATACGTGGATGTGGGGTTTGGGGCCACATTGCCGAACTCGTCATATGCCCCAAACTCATACTGACTTTTGTCAAGCTCGCTCATGTCATACTCCTTTAGGTCATACTCCTTCAGGTCGTACGGGTCGGATGCTTCAGGCATGCTAGTTGTGCTAGGCTGGGATGCCTCAGGGGCACCTGTTGGGTCCAGCCCTGTTTCGACTGGCTCAGGGACAGCCTCACCCACAACTTCCTCTTCCACAGCCTTATTATGCCCAAGTAATGCAGTTGGTGCAGGAGAGGGGAGGGGAGGAGAGACATGGGTAGTGTAGGTAAGAGGAAAGGTGAGGGGAAGGGAGGAGGGGAGGGGAGGGAAGGGAGGTGAGGAGGTGGGAGAGGGGAGGAGAGAGGAGGAGAGGTGAGGGTCGAGGAGGGGTAGGATGAGCAATGGAAAGATGGCTGTTAGTTAAGCAGGTAATGGCAACTGTATTCATGTCCTACTGCACATCAGCATCAGATATGGATGTAGCATGAATGAACATTACCGCAGGTAAAAACTGGTAGAACTTTTTTTGTCCCATTTAACCTGAAGTTTGGTATTATCAGTGACTACAGTATCAGCACAATACAGAAAACATGTCATTGTATTTCCATGGAAAACATGATCAGTTCTCATAATATATGAATTAATGAAATATATGAATAAATTATTATATGAATAAATTAATTACATGTCTATTGCAGATGGTGAGTGTTTAGATTGTCAGCATTTTACATCTACAGCATTTCAGCAAAATTAGCATTTTACATAAACTATAAATGTAGTTTAGTTTGAATGTTAAATATGAGATGTGACAAATTAAATGGGGCTTAAGAAGGCATTTAAAATAAAATAGCATTTACAATATAGTAAGCAACATTTATGTTTAGTGTATGTAAATCTTTCATTTACATAGGGACAAACAAAGTGTTACCTCAACTATTAAAAAAGCATTATGCCATGAAATGTAAACATACATAGCAAAAGTCTACAAAACCTTTAAATGTTTCTCTTTTTCCACAAAAAGCATAAAGATGGTAGATAATTAAGTTTATACATGGAAAAAATAAGTAAATCATGTCTGAAATTAAAATGTGAAAAAACATTCTGCAAAGTTGCATATGTACAGCATCTTAAGAATAAGCCTTGATTCTTTATAGCCTAAAGCAATAAACTGCAGAACAACTCCTAAATTCTGTGACCAACAAAGAGTCCACTGCTCTAAATTCTCTGTTGATGATTAATGGTTTAGGTTTGGGAACACGATGGATGTAAGTACAAAGCTCATTGCTCACATGGTCCCAATTCTACTAAGTCATTACATCCATGGCTAGTAACATGGCTAGCGTAGCTAGCATAGCTAGAAGGCTGTGAAAGCACTGCATGTTTGTTGATCATAGTTCTGCTGAAATGTTCAGCACCAGAACTATACGATCCAGCTGTGGCAGAGGACGTCAGGGACGACGGCTGTGGAACCTCGGTTAGCCGGAGGTGCTCGGCAGCTCCAACGTGAATCTCACAGCCACCTGTCCACTGAGCTGGTGTGGGGCGGCTTCCTCTGGATGTTCTGTGAAATTCCGACTTACCAAATATGGTTGAGGCTTAACACTTGGCTGTTGAACACTGACACAGCCATTTATTACCAACACCTTGGCGTCCTGATTCTTGTTCTTGAATTAATTTTGTTTCTTTTTTTTCTATCCAGCCTCTGTTAAGAGGAACTGGAAGAGAAAAGCATGCGTAGATAATGGTGTCCTGGCTCTTTTCAGCAAGGGCAAAGGTCACAGCTGGGCTCCAGGGTAATGAATAAATTAGCCACAAAGAGCACCAGCCTCACTACATTTGGGAGAAAAGACGTCCCCTAACTAGCAAGCTGCTGTCCTTTATACCTACAATTTGAGCTTACCTTGGTTCAGATATTTCATACTGGGTTTGCCATATGTAATGTTACATAGCTTACTTTGAATTATTCGACGGGTCCTTTGTCATTGCTGTCACTGCAGCCTTAACAAACATGGACTTGATGGACAGACCAGTAATGCAGGGACAATACACAGACATAATGGAGACATCGATTGTTCGATCATTAGAACAGAATGTGTGTGTGTTTAATGCTTTATGTTCAGTAGCTGATCAGGAGGGAGAAACCGATGAGAAACCACTGAACAATTGCATGGAATTGTTTTGGTTTTCTCATTTGACTGCAAATACTTCCTGTGTCTGGGCTTTAAACTCCTGCTGCATTATGGAACATCTTGTCTCATGGGTAATCCTACATAACAGGTTCTTCTGTACCACTTGGTAATACTGTACCATGGTAATCCACTTTGCAATGCCTGTCTCAGCGTTTCAAATATAAAAAAGCAAATAAAATAGTTACCTCATTGGGTCCAGTGGTGGCAACAGGGGGGCGAGTCTGAGCAGCGTCTACTGTCCCGTAGTCTAGATCACTGTCAGTATAGTACTCGCCGTCTAAGTTGTTTAGCTGAAGCATCGTCAGAGTGAAAGGAAAGAAGGAAGAATACGGAAGGAGGGATTAGCAGAGGAGTTCACCACAGAGTTATCGGTCCAGCGTCTGGGGCTCACTGAGACTAGGGGAGGCAGTGATCGCAAGGCATCAGTGATCTCCCAGGACAGGAGATCTCTATGCCACCTGAGCTGGACTACAGCAGATCTCCATGCATCTGAGCTGGACTACAGCAGATCTCCATGCTGGACTATGCTTTGTCCTGTTACCCCTAGAATGGCCTTTCTCGCTGGTGCTGTTGCCTGGTAACCGTATATCTTCTTCTTAGAGGCTAAGGTTTTGGCTGCTGTCTTTTTTGGGGCCTGGTGCTTATTGGGCCAGGCTTTGGATTTAACGGACTTTTTCATCCTCTTCTTTGTCACGGAGACACTACGCTTCACTCTCTGGAGGAATGTGATGGCGACAGAGGGACAAAAACAAAACACATCAAACTATCAGAATCAGCACACAAGACACGACACATTACCAGCCCAGAAACTGGTTTGGAGAGACAGAGTGCGAGAGTAGGTGAGAGTGTGAAAGAGGGAGATGAAGGTCTTCCCACAGGAACACAAGGAACAGATGTCACGTTTGAAGACTTGAAGACACAAACAAATGGCATGTGTACATTTGGGATGGGAGTTGGAAAGTCACATGACAGCCAGACACCACATGACAAAAAAAAAACCAAAACATGCACCTAGTTTTTCATTAGTTTGATTTTACCTGAGCCTCTGAAAACTCATTTGTCGTGTCGGTGGCAGTTGGCCCATCATAGTAATCATACAAATCTCCATAATCTACTGCAGTTGTATACTGGACAGGAATAAGAAATTAGGTCAGAGGAAGATTAGTAGAGCATATCAGATTAATTTAAAACACATCAAATGTAACAAACCCAGTGGGTATGATACATATTGATACATATTGCTAGTACATTTAAACATGTTACTGTTTGTAAAAAGAATACAAGCATTGTTTTTTTTTTCAAAAGCATTGTCTCAGACGTAATATATACATGTAGCTTCAGAGATCCATCAGTGTTAAGTCAGTGCTTCACATCAAAGTGTACAGCACACTAAGACTAAAATCATTCATAAGACAATGCTTTCAAGAGCTTTGACTTCAAAGCAGGTTACTATACAGAAGAAAACCACAATAAACAGCACATAATAAAAGGTCAGCATTTGCCCCCTGATTCTGCTGGAGATCAGAGATGTTGGACTGATGAGATTTTAATTAGAACGGCAAAGGTGGCTGTCAAAGACCTCATTAACAAGGGTGAGAAACATGTGAGTAGCCATGTGAGTAGCCAGTGCATGTCTGCATCTTGCCCCTCCCCAATCTTACCACTCCCCTGATCTCACCAATCCCCGGATCTCACCACTGCCCTGATCTCACCACTGCCCTGATCTCACCACTCCCCTGATCTCACTATTCCCCTGATATCAACACTCCCCTGATCTCACCACTGCCCTGATCTCACCAATCCCCTGATCTCACCATTCCCCTGATCTCACCACTGCCCTGATCTCACTTTTCCCCTGATCTCACTTTTCCCCAGATCTTACCACTCTCCTGATCTCACCACTCTCCCGATCGTACCACTGCCCCGATCTCACCACTCCCCTGATCTCACCACTCTCCCGATCTTACCATTCCTCTGATCTCACCGCTCCCCTGATCTCACCACTCCTCTGATCTCACCACTGCCCTGATCTCACCACTCCTCATATCTCACTCCTCGTATCTCACCACTGCCCTGATCTCACCACTCCTCTGATCTCACCACTGCCCTGATCTCACCACTCCTCTGATCTCACCACTGCCCTGATCTCACCATTCCCTTGATCTCACCCCTCCCTTGATCTCACCACTCCCCTGCTCTCGCTCACTCTGACTAAATGAGATTCATTTCTCACTTCCACAAGTGAAGGAGATTAAAGGCCCTGATTAACAGAATGTCCTGCTTTAGTCGCTTTTCTTTATTAGCATTTCATCTCATACTGAATGCTGTGTGTGCATGTGTGCGTGAATCAGTCCTATATACTTTGTACACTGTGAAATAATATGACCTATTCCCAACTCTGTTTAACATCTTATAAATAATAAACATATTTTCTTGTACTCTGTTGGAATGGTAATGCAGTAGTTCAGATTTATGTAGTCAAGAGTTGTTTTAACATTCTGAGGATATTAGAAATCTATCCCAGTCTGAATTAAATATGTAAGTCAGCAGAAGCATCAGTTAGCAGGCCTGATTAATATACATGCACAGGTTTGAATAAAGTGTCGTTCATTAATTCTCATATGTGTTTTAGTAATAAATAAGTGAAATATTTAATATGTGAACACTAAATAATGTGGCCACATTATCTAATGCTCATATATTAATCCCTTGGGAATGTTAAACAATGTATCTCCATGAGCAATTTAGTCCAGACTAAGAGGAGGCTGGATTAAGAGGAGACTGGACTAAGAGGAGGCTGGACTAAGAGGAGACTGGACTAAGAGAAGGCTGGTCTAAGAGGAGGCTGGACTAAGAGAAGGCTGGTCTAAGAGGAGGCTGGACTAAGAGGTGACTGGACTAAGAGGAGGCTGGACAAAGAGGAGGCTGGACTAAGAGGTGACTGGACTAAGAGGAGGCTGGACAAAGAGGAGGCTGGACTAAGAGGTGACTGGACTAAGAGAAGGCTGGTCTAAGAGGAGGCTGGACTAAGAGGTGACTGGACTAAGAGGAGGCTGGACAAAGAGGAGGCTGGACTAAGAGGTGACTGGACTAAGAGAAGGCTGGTCTAAGAGGAGGCTGGACTAAGAGGTGACTGGACTAAGAGGAGGCTGGACAAAGAGGAGGCTGGACTAAGAGGTGACTGGTCTAAGAGGAGGCTGGACAAAGAGGAGGCTGGACTAAGAGGTGACTGGTCTAAGAGGAGGCTGGTCTAAGAGGAGGCTGGACTAAGAGGAGACTGGACAAAGAGGAGGTTGGACAAAGAGGAGGCTGGACTAAAAGGAGGCTGGTCTAAGAGGAGGCTGGACTAAGAGGAGACTGGACTAAGAGGAGGTTGGACTAAGAGGAAACTGGACTAAGAGGAGGTTGGACTAAGAGGAGGTTGGACTAAGAGGAGGCTGGACTAAGAGGAGACTGGACTAAGAAAAGGTTGGACTAAGAGGAAACTGGACTAAGAGGAAACTGGACTAAGAGGACGCTGGACTAAGAGGAAACTGGACTAAGAGGAGGCCTCTCTGACCAGAAGAAGGCAGCATGAAGCTGCTAATGGTCTTCTGTGTGAGCAATGACATGTGGTGAGGACAGATGGAGTCAGTGCAGCAGGCGTACGGGTCTTTATCTATAACACAGGACTGGATCCCAGTACACAGAAAGCCTAGCTGGAGCTCATTAAACAGCTCCACCGCTGCCATGCTGGCCTGCCTCCACTGGCCTGACTCTACTGGCCTGCCTCCACTGGCCTGCCTCCTCTGGGCTGCCTCCACTGGCTGCAGAGGCCAAACCTGGTGAGGCTCTGCTAAATCCAGTAGAAGGTTCCAGGCAGTACAGGCGTACATCTTTATCTGTTGATCGGTTTTGGCATGTGGATCTGGCACAAGTGATGACAGGATATGGCAAGGGTAGGGCATGTTTCTGTCTATAACGGCTCCAAGTGTGGGGAAACTGAGAATAAAAGCCCTGATTTACAAGCAACAATCCCTGGACATTCTAATACCAAAGCCCAAAAACTGCTCCTGGATCAGCTCTGTCAAAGGACACTATTCATATATGCTCAGTCAGACATGTGGAGTTACTGCTGAATCACACTTCCTTGTTAAGAGTATTGGCTCATGACATCTACATCTTGAATTCTCGTTAAACTGTCAGCTTTAATACAACCGTTTTATAACAGCATCTTAAAAAGTGACTAAGGGAAACATTCAATATTAAAAACCTTTGGAGTCTGGCACGTGCAGTATATAACAGTGTTGTAGTGTTACTAGGCAACCACAGCCACTGTTTTAAAGCAGTGTTCTTCCAGCTGGTGCTGTCACGATTGTTTGAGGGCCAAACCTAATGAGTTTATATTACACCTTGTGAGACAGTGTTGCAGCTGGGCTCTGCAGAATATATTAACAAACGCAGGCCTGAACACTGCAAAATTCTTGTGAAAATACACTCAGAGGTTTGTTAGCTGAGGAACTCTCCCCCTGTGTTCCAATACATTAGACAGCACATTATCTGGCTGGGGGGGAGGGGGAGGGCGGGACATAGTCCATAGACAAAACATGACTCTCCAAGACTTGACAACGACAGTGATCATTCTGCAGCAGGAAACGCTGAAGTGAAGACCCACTGTGGCACGCATTGCTAACTGTAGTCGTAAAAAAAAAACCTGTAATTTCCAAAAAGGAAACAATGTCTGTAATCTGATTCATCTTGTTCCAGGGGCACAGGAGGGCCCGGCCGGGCTCCGGGCAGGCAGCGGGGGTACTGACCTCCTCGTCCGGTTGCTGAGCCTGCAGGGAGTCTTTGTGGGGGGTGTGACAGTCGGGGCTGTAGTGTTCACAGTATTCATATGCAGCTTTAGGGTCCGCTACGATCAACAGCTGCTGGATATCACCCTGGGAGAGAGAGGATGAAATAAAAGAGATAGTGAGAGAGAGTGAGGGAGAATGACAGACAGAGAGATAGACAGACAGATAAACAGAAATAAATAGAGCGAGAAAAACTGCTTTTAATGCATCCACTTTAATAACACATGATAGGAACTCTGTAATAGGAGGGAAGCTAGTAAAGATATTACAGGGAAAAAATGACAGTCCTCAGCAACATGAATCATATTTAACAATCCATACATTATGACGATTATACAGCCCTGACAGACACAGACAGAACAGTCGACTCTGGCTAACACAGCCTGGATCTACCCAGTAAGTAAACACACACAACGAGCTCCTGACCCCAAGTAAATTACTGCTGTCACTGCTGTGCTTTATAGAGGCGGAAATTAAACATGTCTCATCAGGACAGAAGAGCACCTGGAGCAGTCCTGGGACACTCATGATAACCGGGTATGATAAAAACAAATGTGTATACACACACTCATACACACACACACACACATGGACACACACACACACACACACACACAAACAGACACACGTATACACACTCATACACATACACACACACATGCACGCACACACACACACGCACACACACACACACACACACACACACACACACACACACACACACACACACACATACACACACACACACACACACACACACACACACACACACACACACACACACACACACACACACACAAACACACACACACACTCCCATCTGTGCCATTAAATCATGTGCACACACACACACACACACACATACACATGCATACACACACACACACACACACACACACACACACACACACACACACACACACACACACACACACACACACACAAACAGCACTCCACCACGATCAGGAGGAATATAGTTGAATCTCTTTGGTCAAGAGACAATTTTAATGTTTATTTTACAACACACCAGAACACAGTGATCAAATTTCCATCGCATAAGTGGACACTGAGCTGTTTGTCTTTTCCTGAATCCTTCTATTCATTCAGGACAGCTTCATTTTCCTTTTTCTACTCAGGTCTGATTCACCCAGTCGTCTGTGAGCGGTTTGAGAGAAGTCTGCTATGTGAGCAGTCAGCGGACACCAGCTCAAACCTGTGCCCCCGAGCTCCAGACACCACGAGCTCCAGACACCCCAAACTCCAGACACCCCAAACTCCAGAAACCACAAGCTCCAGACACCCCAAACTCCAGACACCACGAGCTCCAGACACCCCAAACTCCAGACACCCCTGGACTAGCCGGCTGTGAGCAGGCGGTGCAGACAGCAGATCAGGGTGGAGTTGAGAGAGAGAGAGAGCGAAGAAGAGAGCATCTATGGAGAAAGGGGTGGGGATGTCGGAGGGTGGGAGGAGGGGGGGGTGTCTTGGAGGGTTCAGGATTTCAGAGGGTCTCTCCCTGGGTCCTGAGCTTCACATACAGGCTAGACGCATGGCTGACTCAGAGAGAGGAGCTCACATCTGGTGCTGTTGGGCAGAGCAGCGTGTCAAAGGCACAGAGGAGGAGGAGGGCTCTGCTCTCCACGCTGAGACGCCTCCTTAAGGATGTGTAGCAGAGAAGTGATGAGGCATGTCAGATGCAGGCTGCCTCCCTCCCTTACACGGAGGGACTGAAAATGTTCGCCGGAGGGTTGGGGGGGGGGGAGAGACATGGAGTAAAATGTGGAGACACAGGGAGAGAGACATGGAGTAAAATGTGGAGGAATAGTGAATTGAAAGAAAAACAAAGAGAAGCAGAGATGAAGAGAGTATGGGAGAAAGAGAGAGAGGTGCAGAATGCATGTGTGGGAGAGATCGCTGAATGCATATGAAGCATTCTTAAAAAGCAACAGCACTGAAGTCTACCAGAAATAGGTACGGGAGCAGGCTGAAACATGTTAGTGCTGTGTGTGCATGTGTGTGTGTGCCTTTGTGTGTGTGTGTGTGTGTGTGCTGAATGGGTGTGTGTCGCTAAAATATACACAGATTATGTTCAGGAATACCTCCTTTAATGTCTTCACAATCAATTCATCATGTATTACACCTCCACATTTTGGGAGGTCAGACAAATCTCAATCAGCAGAGCTCTAAGGTTACTGATTTCCCGAGAGTGATATTTCATGAGTTTACTAGACCACAGTATTAATACCTCGGGCCAAGTTTGAAAGGGAAACAGTGAGATCACACCAATGCCTGCATTTGCAAGCAGGCAGTAGCTGACAGCTTTACACCTATGGCATGAGGGAGATTCCTGCGCATAGGTGAGTCTGATTAAGCTGTGCATGACAGTAAGCAGTTTGAGCACACAACGCAGACCTGAGGGATCACAAGCCTATCACCTGGTGAATGATGCGAGCTTGACTGTTCAGACCTGGAAATCAATCTCACAATACTGATTGTAATAAGACAAGAGAGTAACCTTCCTCACGAAGGGTCTGTGTGTTTGTGTATTGCAAGGAGAATGGAAAGTAATTATGATTCTGTGTGTGTGTGTGTGTGTGTGTGTGTGTGTGTGTGTGTGTGTGTGTGTGTGTGTGTGTGTGTGTGTGTGTGTGTGTGTGTGTGTGTGTGTATGAGAAAGAGAGAAAGAGACAGAAAATTGGAGAGAAAGGATTTGTGGGAAAGGTCTGCATGTTAAAGATGTTTTTATGAACACCTGTGCAACATTATGGTAAGACAGGAGGGGGTTGTGATTAAAGCACTGTCTCCTGCTAAAAGAAACTAAAGTTAGAAAGAAAAACAGCCAAGATCCTTTAGGCCAGAGCATCAAGGCTCCAATGACAGCCAGGGCACACGTAGGTCACGCATAGGGTCAAAGTACAAGCGGTTCATGGAAGAATGGCAAACATTTCAAGATCAAGACCTTGAGGGAAAAAACAGAGAAGCTTGAAGTCTGACGTATGAGAGTTAAAGTGGGACTGTTCTTAAAGTAAGAGCCATTGGACTTTAACAGGTGGCATAAATCCTTGACTTCATCTTGTTATGCTATAGCCTACCAGGTTAGCAGTAATGCAGAGCTAAGGTACAATAACAAAGCAACAAAATGCTAATAAATATTAATGGGTTAAATTACCATTGCTACCATGTTACCAGTTTCTTTAAAACGTTTCCTTTAGTAGAGAAGGCAATGCATGTTAGGGCCATACAAAGTGTGTGAAGGAAGCAGTTTTATGAGATAACATAAAATCATGAAAAGGTTTATACATTAGCTGAGAGAGAGATGTATATGCTTACAGTATCCTCAGCTTTAAACAGCACGGTAGCGGTTCCTAAGACCTGTCATTGGCTGTCAGGGAGAAGGGGCTTCTCTGTTCTTTGTTCATATGCAGCTGCTTAAGTGCCGTAATTACAGAGCTCTCACAGTACGGTGGCTATAGAGAGCCAATCCTTGTAGAAGGAGCTAGGATCTTTGAAGTGTCCCAGCCCAGGGGACACACGCGGCCCATCGTCCCAGTGACACCCCCTGTGCTCAGTTACAGCTCATCTATAAAAATCTCACCCGAAATGACCTCAACTTTCTGTTTAGCAGACTTCATGACTTTTGGAGAAGGGCACAAATGTATTTGTCACCTCTCAGGAGTTCAATCAAACCCCCCAATGTCCAGCCAACACCCTCTGGATTAACAGGGAGGTGACGTGCAGCTGGTAATTATCCGTTGGAGACTGACTAAAGAACTGTGAGATAAACATTTGATTTAGCAGCTGATTAAAAGCGGCTTACTAAAACGATCATTTGTGTATGCTCCTTTCAAGCGTCGTCTGTGGTGTCAGGCCACCAAGCGAACGTGCTAGTCGAGCACCATACAGTCTAACCCGTCAGAATGGAGCCCAGCTGAGCATCTATGGCTCTCTTCAGCCAGACCTCTGTGTGCGTTTCTGAACTCGGACTAATCCTTGCTCCCAGAGGTGAGTGGGAGTGACCCTGTCACCCTCCTGGTTATCCACTTCATCCAGCTGATGACAAAGGACCCCGAGCAGGCGCTGAATTGGATCATGCTGGGATAGGCTGCCGTCTGGCGCACTGCACCAAAGTAGTGGTGGGCGGAGGAGTGTGTGTGCGCATGTATGTGTGTGTGCATGTAGCGTTTCTTGGATGTGTGTGTGTGTGTGTATCATGGTGGATAAAATCAGGGTGTCTGTCAGCCAGTGTCAGATTTATATGAATAGTGTGTCTCATGGCTGAGACAGCACTGAACGCTGGCTGTGGCAGGGGGATTATGGGACATGGAGAGGGGGAGGGGCGAGGGCAGGTACGCATAGTTCTGAAGGACACTGAAAAGCTTTCATTCATTTTCCACTGGCTCTGGGACTCCCAGAACTGCAGGCACTCTACACGGTATATAATGCTCAACTTCTAATCTGTTTCTTTAGCTTTTACTATTTCTGTTGCTGATTCTTTTTTTGGAAGCCGAGGGTGGAGAGGTGTTGGAAAATATAGTTCACAGCAAACTTTACACACGGGGGAAGGGTCAGAGCTGCGTTCACTGCTGTGCAGAGGCAGTCCTCAGTGTTGGGATTTAGAGGAGGGGCAGAATGCTTCTAGGTATGTGCCCCCATCCACCCTCAAACCACCACCACTACCACGTCTGAGCAGGTATTTCCTCCATATTTCCCAAAATGCACTTCAGAAAGGACAGACAGTCACCCTGTTCCCCAGGTCAGAACAGAGAAGGCTGTGTGTGCTGGACCTCACCGACACCAGTCTACCTTAGGCTTTCCTCAAGTGTGCTGATGTAAGGAAAAAAGGAATTAATTCAAGGCAACACTCTAAAGCCTTTTAAACTTTCTGGAATGTTTGTATCACAGCTACGTTCTGCAAAGTAAAAATAAAATAAAATATAAGATCAGAATGCAGCTTATACGAGAACATAAAAGACATCTTGTTTGAAAATAACAGCCGCTTTAATGTTTCTATATATGAGAACATCACTCTGCAGACCTACAGAGATGACTCATTTGGGGGGTTGGGGGTGGCACTCCTTTGGCATGCACTGAAGCGCACATCTGGCAACCCCTCCTGTTGAGTTCTGGGAACCCCCCTGACAAGATCTGTCAGCATTTCCAACAGCCATACTTCTGCCCATGCAAGGCAGCGGGCCTTCAAACCTTGCCTCGGGCACTCGGAAAACGCCCCCAGCAGCAGGGACAGGCACCCTCATACAGCCTGACGGAGACTATGACCTGTCCTGCTAAACATGGTTTTGTCAGCAGCTATCAGTCCCTCAAGGGCAGGGCAGTAGTGGAGCACACCCTCCCCCTGAAGAAACAAACTTTCTTCTTCACAGACAAACTCAAATCCCAGGGGCTGAGATGCTCTTCTTTTTTTTTTTTAGGAAGTCCATTACATTTCAACCTCATGTGACAAACAGACACTATGTACCATAATTTACTTGGCTAATTGGCTTTGTCTACCACAAATAACACATTTTCTCTCTAACACATCTGGAGAGAGAGAGAGAGAGAGAGAGAGAGAGAGAGAGAGAGAGATGCAATCAGCTTCAACAGTATATTCTCATTTATATAATCTATAAAGGCACTGATTAGCTTTCAGTGGCTATCAACAAGCTTAGCATCTCTGTGTGACGTACTCCTTTAACAAATTCAGATACATAGGAAAGATCCGCCAACAAACACCTACAGCAGAAAAACAGTCCTGACTGGAGTGTGCACACTCTGGCATCATCTGTTTTCTTCAGATACTACCTCCAAAATATACTGTTCTTCAACACACCACCACCACATAAGAGGCAATGTATGTGCAACTGATTGCAGCCAAACGCTTCAGAAGTTCTCTCATCCCCCTCCACTTTAATCAGGAGTGATTGCGGAGGAAACAGAGAGGGTGTTTCTTCCTCTGTTAAAAGCACCGCAGATGTTTTGCATTGGGGAGGTCTTGAAGAGTTGTCCTCCTGCTCCACAACACAACCTCTCACCCAGAGAGAACCATATTTCCAGACCTGCACAACATGGTTGGCCAGGAAACACACACGCTGTGTCTATCTCGATTTTAATAATTGTATTCAAGATCATTGTTCAAGTTGAAATAATCTAAGCAGACTTAACCAATCACAAGGAGCATCCATTTGTATCAGAAAAATTAAACATATAATTTTAAAGGTATCTGTCTGATAAAGTTTGTGGATTTGTCTACTTATAAACCACCAACATCAAGTGTAAACTAAGGACAGGCTAATGACGTCTACATCACAGTGCATGATTAGGCCCAGTGTTCGTTTAGAACTAAACATCTGCGGTCGTTAGTTCAGGTAATCATTCAGAGCAGAGATGGATGGTGTGGTTGTGGGAGTAAGCACGTTCCCCATGAGTCTGCTCCACCAGTGCGGCTCTGCTCTCTCCACCCAGGTAAATCTTAATTCACAACTGAATCCAGACCAGCACAACAGCTTCCAGAGAAAACACAGAAAACAGCTCCAAAGGTTTCACTGCAGTCCAGTGTTTGTCCAGGCCATGTGGAATGAAGCCCCTTCTGTCGGGCTCTCTGAGGGATCTACAGCACAGGGGGTCTCCTCAGGCCTTGAGTGGTTTCTATTACAAGGAGAAGGAAGCTTCCATGACAGGAAGTGTGGCGGGAGGTTGGCATGGGAGCAGACACACAGAACTCAGTGTTATCCCACATACATATGGATGCATATCAGACCCCTGCTTCTTATATGAGCTCTGACAGGTCAGGCATTTTATCTCATTATATCAAGGTTGGGTCCTTGATATTAGAAAACTTAATGTTAGACATTCTAAAATTTCCCACATTGAGGCAGCAGAGCGGGTATTATGATACATGATACCTCTTTTACAGAAGTAACTGATATTGATAAGAATGTAACTGATATAGGTATGTTTAAAGTGATATAGAATTAAACAAACACACACACACACACACACACACACACACACACACACACACACACAAAAGCAGATCCATCTCTCCTCCCTTTCTAACAAAAAGACACCACTACACCTCTGATCAGGTAGGCAGCAGGTCACAGCCTGTACCTATGCCCACACTTCCCAAAGACCCATCATCATATCCTCTAACCCTATTGAGGAAAACCAGCTGGAGGTCTTCAACTTTCTGTTCAAGTGATTAAAAAAAAAACACATTTATGCTGACAGTAACACCTCTGGCCACATTCTAAAAACTGAAAAAACCAAATTTAAAAAATCATGATGCTGAAGGTATAAAACTCTGCTATAACATGTACAGTTAATCTCTTAATGTCTTCTCAATGTCTTCTCAGAGTCTTATTAAGTAAGCCCATATAGCAGTGGTGTTTTGGTTCAGAATGTATCATGTAATTAAACAAGAGGTTCAAGTGTCTCCAGGATACTCTACCTCAAACACCTCTTCGTCCAAAATCCTGCTGCCGAACACAGTGATACCGCTGGTGTCGAGGTTGGCATGGTGGCTCCTACCCAGGGGCTTAGTGATCGTCTTCTTGCAGTCCACGATGATAGTCACAGTCTTCTTCTCCACACTGATAGCCACACGGTGCCACCTTTGTCAGAGACATAGAATTAAACATCACGTTTGGTCTCAGGCCAGTGCCAAACTCCAGAGCGCTGCTTCGGTTCACATCACTCAACTCCTAGACTAATTCAGCAGTCCTGCTCAGGGCTGGAGCGGGTACTCCTTGACTAGGAAGGGGAAATTCAAGCAAAGGTGAAAGGTGAAAAGGCATCGGTAAAAGGTGAAAGGGCATATAGCTGCAGCAGGTCACGCATGACTCCAGCAGAACCGAAGGTGTTAGCCTCTCTGTGTGCTCCAGCTCAGCTGTTGCTCATTACAGACGTTCACACTCTGGCCTTCTCCAGCCCTGGATTACGCTCATTAAACTTCACTGGCTTGACAGACACCTTGAACATTGCAGAAAGTGCGAGGGGACAGAAGGGGAAATACCCACATACAGTCCTAACAGTGGGGAGGAGCACTGTTGGGAGGTGCTGCTGGGACCTTGGGGAGGTACCAGCAGAACATGGCTAGGCTGTGTTGGCCTGTGGATGGATTCCTGATCCGAGCTCAACAGAACCACCTGACTAAGCTCAAAAAGGACTCATGCATTACCTGACTGGTTAAAATTTATGTGTTAATGTATTGTCTGGTCTACAGTGACCAAATCACCCACAGTAAAATAAGCTGTTATTCACAGATATATCTAAAGTAGATATATCTAAAGTAGATATATCTAAAGGATATCTAAAGGTGCCAGTCAAGAGTGAGTAATCAAACAGTGACCAGTAAGTAATGTATCTTAAACGAAAAGCTTTAAAAGAATCTCAGGGGGTGGTCGTGAGGAACTGGAAACACCCACAGATGGAATACAATGATGTCATCTGCTCTTGCCCCGTCCTCTCAACTGATAAATCATGGCAGCATCTGCACGGGATTCACTCCCTCTGGCTATAATTACCAAAGTCATTTAAGTATCTTAAACAAGCTTTAAGAGCATACAGCACTCAGCAGGCAGACTCTGTCTCTGTCTGCCCATTACTGATGACCTTAAGTCAACGGTTTGTCAAAGAAAAGAGACAGTGGGGACACTCTAGTGGGGACCACAATCTCAGTGTGGTAGTCAACACAAGCCTGGATTTCTGCCATAACTCCAAGGACCATGACTTTACACTGTGCCCTTTACTTTACAGAAAGTACAGAGAATGACCCAGAGCAGGAGAGAGAAGAGCGTCTCTTCTGAAGATGCAGCTGGTGTTCTGAGAGGCAGGACCCAGCTAGTGTTCTGAGAGGCAGGACCAAGCTAGTGTTCTGAGAGGCAGGACCCAGCTGGTGTTCTGAGAGGCAGGACCCAGCTGGTGTTCTGAGAGGCAGGACCCAGCTAGTGTTCTGAGAGGCAGGACCCAACTGGTGTTCTGAGAGGCAGGACCCAGCTGGTGTTCTGAGAGGCAGGACCCAGCTGGGGTTCTGAGAGGCAGGACCCAACTAGTATTCTTAGAGGCAGGACCCAGCTGGTGTTCTGAGAGGCAGGACCCAGGTAGTGTTCTTAGAGGCAGGACCCAGCTGGTGTTCTGAGAGGCAGGACCCAGCTAGTGTTCTTAGAGGCAGGACCCAGCTGGTGTTCTAAGAGGCAGGACCCAGCTGGTGTTCTGAGAGGCAGGACCCAGCTGGTGTTCTGAGAGGCAGGACCCAGCTGGTGTTCTGAGAGGCAGGACCCAGCTAGTGTTCTTAGAGGCAGGACCCAGCTGGTGTTCTGAGAGGCAGGACCCAGCTAGTGTTCTTAGAGGCAGGACCCAGCTGGTGTTCTAAGAGGCAGGACCCTGCTGGTGTTCTGAGAGGCAGGACCCAGCTAGTGTTCTAAGAGGCAGGACCCAGCTGGTGTTCTAAGAGGCAGGACCCAGCTGGTGTTCTGAGAGGCAGGACCCAGCTAATGTTCTAAGAGGCAGGACCAGGGCTCTCAAGTTTTGGATTAATGTCAGAGTGTGAGAGTTGTTGATGGGGGGTGGCGAACGTTAATTGTTGTGCGGGGGAGGGGGTGGCAAACGTGAGTTGTTGAGGGGGGGGGGGGGGGGCGTAAGTTGTTGAGCGGGGGGGCGAACGTAAGTTGTTGAGCGGGGAGGGGGGTTGTATATCGCGATCGATTGCCAGTGGAGGGCGACATAGATATGGATCGGAGGTAAATAAACTAGATTTTTTTTATCGCCGTGTGAAATCGGAAGTGTGGCGTGTGAGCGTGTGAAGACGGTCAAATGCATGAGACTTGAGAGCCCTGGGCAGGACCCAGCCATCCATGCTCACTGCTTCCTTTCCACATTCATTTTCTGGGGACTGTTTGACATGCTGTTTCATATTCCTGATGTTCCTATCATGAAACTTTCATCTGTTTTGTTACTTTAACCATTTACCTGCCTGATCAAATTGAAGTTGCTGACAGCACAGTGATCTGGAGGGGTGTGTTGGGATACCCTATTAATCTCCATCTAGTGTTGGCACCTCTGTATGTGTATACTTGGGCGTGTACTGCTGCATACATGTAGAAGGTTAACCATGAGTTCTGGACTTCTAGAGCTACAGAGGGGTCTCATAAACTCTACTAATGAGGGTAAGAAATTTGAAACATGAAGTGTGCTGGATGAGGAAATCACATTCCAGAGGTTAACAGGATATTTTTACATGCACACGTGCACGAGTGCACACACACACACACACAAACACACACGCACGCACGCACGCACGCACGCACACACACACACACACACACACACCCACACCCACACACACACACACACACACACACACACACACACACACACACACACACACACACACACTTCCATACATCTGCCCCCCATTTCTTCTCTAGCTCTGTAGGGAGGTGTTCCTGGTTAAGGGTCAGCCCATTCTTAGTCACTACTGCACACACATTCAGAGCACACACATCTCACCAGCACACATACGTCTAACCTGCACACACACACACACCACACCAGCACACACACGTCTAACCAGCACACACACGTCTAACCTGCACACACACGTCTCACCAACACACACACATCTCACCATCACACACACGTCTCAACTGCACAGCTACAAAATCCACAGCACTCATTGCATCTGCTCTTTCATTCAAAATGTAGTTACCATCTATACCATTAATAACCATAAGTAATCAAATTCAATTTGATTCAAAGTAATTCTCGCAGCACTGTCTTACCATTATCTTTTTAAAGACCTGAATTTACATAACAGAATGTATGGCAAACATACCTTTGCCAAAGCATACTTTATTTTTGTAGCTGGGACCCATCTGGCAAGCAGCAAAGTGTATATGCCTGTGCCAGACAGTGTTGTTATATAGCTTTGTTGTGCCTGTCTAAACAGACACCCTGGTGACTGCAGTCGTATCCCCCCACATCATTCCACTCCACGACAAAGCATACAAGTGCAAATGGACAGTCTGACTCAGACTTGAAGACCTCCAGCTCAGGATCAACTCCCAGACTGCCCCTGTCTGTGAAAGGCACAGCTAAAGGGACCTAACCAACTCTACAAGCGCGTTTAAAGACAGCTAAACTGAGCTTGCTGATGGACAAACCCCTATAAGACAGTTAAACCGACTCTGTCTATAGACATGCCTACATACGCTATATCTAAACAAATGCTTGCTATGCACAGAACAGCTAGGACAGCTAATCAGTGTTCACAGCAAGCCTTTCCATTACCATGTATCCACAGTCATCTCTGGCCCTGCCACCATGGTCTACCCTACCATACCCCACTGTCTCCACCCAGTTACGCTCCCAGCCATGCTCCTCCAGTTAGCTCCACCCCCATGACAGCCCAGCCCTACTTACTTCCCGTCAGCCAGGTTGAGGGTGCGGAACAGGGGATAGTCCTCAGGGGCGGGCTTCCCAGTCTGGTCCTCGTACAGGAAGACGGGAGAGCGGCCGACCTCCACGCCGAGCTGCTGGACACCCCGCTCGCTGTACATGGACAGTAGGAAGGACTGAAGACCGGCTTTGGGCTTGAGGGTGGTCAGGATGGAGAAGTCTTCAGGGAACACTCCAGCTGAGGACACAGGAGAGCAGTCTGTTTAGCAGAACACCTGCCACACGCAGGCTGGAACCCGCATTATTTAAGACAGACATTTTATAATCCTGTAAAATGTTCAGACACCATAAAATACTTCCAGCAGTTTTATAAATCAAAACGTTTCAGTGGCTTTATCGCATCTGTAGCTGTTAGCAAACCTGCCCATGCATCAGAGTGTGTTTAGTAAGAAAAACGTTCTAACAAGCCTGACTTCAATAATCCTGCAGAACTGATCAGAGAGCAATTCCAGGCAAACTGGGAAACCCAAGAGAAGCCAGGGCCTTCAGAACATTAGCAACAGGATCCTAACAGGCATTTAATTACCTTACTAAAGCACCGCTGTAGCACAGCATGCAGAGATACCTCACATTCATTTAGCTACAAGAGTACAAATACATTAACTAACAAAGTCTAACAAAGTCCCATCATCCAGTCCAAGACACTATCATAGGACTAGACTAATCCCATGATTCAGTTCTATACACTACCATAGAGCTAGACTAATCCCATGATTCAGTTCTATACACTACCATAGAGCTAGACTAATCCCATGATTCAGTTCTATTCACTAGCATTGAGCTAGACTAATCCCATGATTCAGTTCTATTCACTAGCATAGAGCTAGACTAATCCCATGTTACATTTCTATACACTAACATAGGACTAGACTAATCCCATGATACAGTTCTATACACTAGCATAGAGCTAGACTAATCTCATGATACAGTTCTATACACTAGCATAGAGCTAGACTAATCTCATGATTCAGTTCTATACACTAGCATTGAGCTAGACTGTTCTCCTTTCTTTCAAGTTTCTTAACAGAACAAAAAAAGCACCACCAGCGAGAAATGGCACTAGAGCAGTGTGCAGTGCCCTCAGGGGCTGAGAGAAGATGGGGGAGTGTGTGGGATGTGGGAGTGTGTGGGGCATCTGGAGCGTACCTGGGAAGAGCTGCCTGGTGGGGGCGCTGATCTGGGCGGTCTTGCCCACTCTGTAGGCCGTGTCTGGCTGTGAGGCTCTTCTGTTTGCGCAGAATCCTGATGTCTTCCGCACTCCTTCAGGGGTATTGTGAAAATCTAATACTTTTAGCACGTCCACGGATTCGGCTGTGAGTACAGAAAGAGCAAAGATAGTGTGTGTTACAGATAAGTGTTTCACCTCAGCAGTGTAACCTGTAGAATGGAGAAAGGGCACTATAATGACTGACACTAGATGTGAAAATGAATAAATATAAAGATTTTGGTACAGAAAGGTCAAACTTAAAAGATTTTCTGCTTATCATCTACAGTATGAAACAACACATAGCAAAAAAGGCATAGAATCCCTTGCTTGGAGAAACAGGTCTTTCAAATATGTCTGCCATGTCTTGTGACTGGAAGTTTCTGTATTAAATCCAGATCAACAGGCTGCTCACAGCTGGTCAGTCTTACAGTACACTGAGGTCCACCACAGGAAAGGGTTAAAGACTAAACTGATCTAATGCAGCCCTCATTCTGGGGCCCAGAAAACGCAGAGACCAAAGAGAATCAAAGAATCAAGAAGAAAGAAGAAACCAACTGACCAAAATCACTTCTCATCCATATAAATGTAAAATGTACCCCGGTCCAAATCAACCACACACAACACTGTCTTTGTGGGAATGTGTCAATCTGAATGATCAACACCCTCCACTATGTAATCTCTATGAGCCTGTTAGAGTGATCAAGGCTGTCTGAAAGGGCTTTGGGCCTGATTACACTTGGTTATAAACATTGTTTCACCAATGTAAGCTATAGTAATTCAAACCAATTTAACCTCCGGCTCCTCTTTTCCACTCCTCTCCGTTTCTGTTTGCCCATTCTTTCACCTTGCTGTCTTTTTCCACTCATCCCTCTTTCTCATTCTACTCCTCAATCTTTTTTTTTGTCTCCAGCCCTCCATTTATCTTTCTCCTTTATCTCCCTCCCTCTTGATTCTTTTTGTTAGTCTTTCCTTTCTGGCCTTTCTGTCCCTTCTAATTCTTTTTTTAAGTAATGTCCGATTTCCTTTTTCAGTGTCTGCAACGGGATACTCAGGCTAATTAAAATATAGTCAAAATATATAGTTGTGCCAAAGAAGTGAAACCTCTGCTCACTCTTCAACTCCAGCACTGACATACAAAGGATAATACACGTTCACAGCCTCGTTTATTCATCCCTGAAGACCTGCCGTACACTGGGTCCTGATTCAGAACCACCTTAACTATATCCATCAATTATGGAATTTATCTAGTGTCACTGTCAATGTACTAAAACACATTATTTCAGTATTCAGTGAACAGCACGTCCTAGAGCAGGGGTGCTCATTACGTCGATCTACCGACCGACACTCGATCGCGAAGGAATGTGCGTAGATCGCGTCACATTAAAAAGTAGTAGATGAATCGCACATCTGCACTGACAGTTGTATTTTGATTGACATTCACGGTAGCCAATCTGCAATCCGCTCAACAAATTACAAGCCACTGCATTCCCACCAAGGAGGACCTCTATGCTGCTGTCTGAAACCTTTAAAAGACAGTACCATTGCAGCTCTGTTCATTTGGACAAGAAGGAAAGCATCTCTGTGTTTACTGGTCCATGGACCAGTCAAGGATGCAGTTAGTTAACCAGCTCCTCTAAAGCCTATCAAATTAGTGGACTTCTGATATCGATCGTGCAAACTCTAAAACCTATCAGACTCTAAAACTATACAACAATACAGGTGCCTTGGAGGGTATTAGAATAAACAGCAAACAAGGGTTGCTCCTCACACTCTAGGCCTTGTCTGATTCACAGTTCCCAGGTCTTCAGCCTGATCTGAAGCTCACTGTGCACAGCTGTGGTTCCTGCCTGCACATGGCTCACGGCCTGGGAGCAACCATGCTGTCCCCAGCTCCACTAACACTGCACGTGAAGAGCTCCAGTCTTCAGGAAGGTGTCACACCACTCATGAACTGGTGTGAGTTTACCATGACCAACGAGCAAACATGCACGTGCACACACACACACACACACACACACACACACACACACACACACACACACACACACACAAACACACACACAATGGGAGGGGTCAAAAAGAAAGGAGGATGTGTAATCCTGTATCAATAAATCATCTCATTGAGAACTTTGTCTAGTGCTCATGATGTGAGCAGGGAGCCATGAGCACATTGCAGGAACAACTCATTTATCAAACATGCATGTACATGTGTCTTCTACATGAGGACAAACAAAGCTCAAAAAAGTTCTCAGAGCAGTGACGAAAGATGGCAGATTACCCAGTTCTGTTTTGCTTCTGACAGCGTGCTAGGTGCAGTCAACTGGAAAAGCACAGACCTTTTCACCTGCAGCTCCCTGGGACTCTACTAATGTATTCATCCGGAATATCTCTGCCCCCTCTCCATCACACCCACCCACCATCTCCCCACACCCCCTCTCTCTCCTCCCTCTCTCTCTCTCTCTCTCTCTCTCTCTCCTCCCTCTCTCTCTCCCTCTCTCTCTCTCTCTCTCTCTCTCTTTCTCTCTCTCTCTCTCCTCCCTCCTTCTCTCTCTCTCTCTCTCTCTCTCTCCTCCCTCCTTCTCTCTCTCTCTCTTCCCCCTCTCCCCTGACACCCCCCCCACACACGCTTGCTGTTTAAACAAGGCAGCATTATGCCACAGAACCCCGCCGAGAAAACTTCACTAGGAAAATGGGCCTGAAGGTCTCTCTTTGACCACTGAAATGGTCACTATCTATAATAAAGCATACATTTTCTATACCTACTTATCCAGACAAGTGCATCACATATAATTATAGGACATCTGAATTACTGGAGATATTTATTGATGGCTACAGTTACAAAACCGACTGGATGGCTCTGTAGTAGCAAATCGTAGAGAACAGCCTACCGAACTGGGAAGGTAAAAGAGTTCTTGTGTACGACCGCCCCTGTGCCGTAATAGTTAGCAGAGTTTAGGGGAGATTTGTGAAATGTGAGCATTGTTTGAAGGAATGCACATGTGAGATGTTTGAGCCGCAGGGGCCGAGAAAACGTGTCTGTACACTGCAAACCGAAGAGGGAACCCTACAGAAATGCCTTTACAAGCCATAAACCATCAAGTGAACTTCGCATGGTTTTAACCAATGATGAACGAGATAAATGTAGCAGCCTCAGCTTTCATCGGAGCATTGACTAGCATAGCAGACATTCCTGATGCCCTTGGGATTTAACTGTTTATTATATTTATATAGCTATTATGTATATTAAAATGAATAAATGTCGCTTTCCCGTCGTGCTGTCTGCAAGTGCCAGAATTCAAATAAAGCCTTTGGACATGGGAAAAACATGATAAAAGTGTTCTATAAGGTTTTTCTTTGATGTTTCGATTTACTTGTAAAATTCGGAGATTGGTTTGATTTAACTTTGTCTTTGTCAGCCCTGTTGTCAGGTCCAGATCGGCCCCAGAGCTGCGCTGCCTCTTTGAACTGAAATAACAGGGATGAACGAGGAGGGCCGTCATCAAATAACCGCGCAGCACTTAGTGCAGAAACGTCGTGGCCCCGCTCGAGGAGGCAGCACAACGCGGCCTTGTGTGAGGGTGCACACGTCCAAAACACACGAGGGGGGGAACAACCTGCACACAAGGTCGCACGAGCCCCCGCTTGGGCTTCGGTGTGGACCAGGTCTGCGTGGAGATAGGGTGTTCCTTCAGGCTGGCGCGATTTGATTCTCTAAATCTATCACGATACACGACAACATACACGTTCACTAACACGTAACGTCGCGTAAGGTAAATCCCATAAATATTTGGAGACAATTAAAGAAAACAGGCCTAATCTACAATGAATCATCAGTAAAAATTTAAGTAGTAATAATTCCTAATTAAAGTGTAAAACTTAATAGGTAGGCCTATACATTAGATATTTAGGAACCTTGATCTAAAGTCTGATTTAAAAACCCTAAGTAATGAACTGTCAGGTGTTCTCCACACAGTCTATTCAGAGCTGAATCCATAATTGCTGGGCTTATGTTTTATTGTGGCACGCCCATAATCAACGTCCTCCTGTCGCGCGACCATCTCTCATTAATATTACAGCGTTTTACAAGTTTTATACGCTTTTGTAGAAACATGTAGTGGCAAATTTCATGTATGTATCATAATCAAAGTTTATTCATTTGAGTCACTTTGATGGTCTACTTTTCTCTTTTTTTATATAACGGGCGAAATATTCATTAGTCGCGTCGGATACCTTTCCTTTTACTGAAAAATTCTTCAACAAACTGTAAGACAGCGACCAAAACCCCGGAGGAATTTCACCCTGCCAACCGTGTCCACACACACCTAACGGACCACTGTTCCGAACAAAGACCTTTCTTCCCGGCATAAATCTCAAATGTTGTCTCACAGAAGACTTCACACATTCTTTCACTTGTTTCCTCACTACGATAGTACGGGACTAGGTGGAAAAGCGTCTCACATTTTGATAAAGTGAGCGTCCCTCACGAAAGTCAACCCACCACGGCGAACAGACATAACCATGCGTAAAACCCAACGTCTTCACACCCATTGGGTCTGTCTCATTTCCGAGACAGGACATCTCCGGCACCTGTGTAAAACTGTGTCCAGCAAAGTGTGACGCTCATAAAATGTAGATGTGGATACAAAAACTTCAAAACATATGTTATTGTTTACCAGCGACTGTATTTTATGTAATCTGAATGTGTTTCACTTGGAAAGCCATGGAGAAATTGCCGTGCTTGCATTTCACACTTTGGTGGCTTCAGCTGTGAGACTTTACTCCAACCTTTATTTTAATGGATCGCAGTACTGCTGCTAGCCACAGATACGAAGTAATAAATGTCTTAATATTACTCTCGTGGTCCCTCTACATGAAGGATCATGCACTTGGTCTGACTGACGGTCCCTGTAAACTTTAGAAAAAGTTTGGAAACCTATCTTGTCTTACCTGCTCTGACATTTGGAGCCTGCAGAACAAGCAGGAGGGACAGCGTGATGAGTTTGGTTACAGTCAAATCCAAAAGCCACCTTTTCGTTTTCCACCTCGTGGACCACCGTTTCATCTCCATGGTCGGGCGCCCACGAACGTGAACAAATGAGGGCGACTTCAACTTTGGTTCAGTTATGTCCCTTCCACAATCCCAAACGTGTCGGATCTATTCTACATAGCCATAAGTAAGGAGGTGTGTGTTTCTTCTCACAGCCAGTCCGGGCCCCTTCGATCCTCCTTTCCCTTGCCCAGCCTTCGGACTGAAGGTGTTTGGGCTTTAATCAAAATGCACAGAGCATCCGATACCCTCGCAGTCACACCGTCAAGAGGGCCGGGCAAGCTCCAAAGCAGACCTACGATTACAGGAAAATGACAAGGGAAAAAAGCCTCCGATTAGCAAATCACCAAGCTTGGAAGTCGCCCTGGGATCCACCCATCAACTTTACGCATCCCCTCCATGCGCGCCCCTCCATGCGCGCCCCTCAAGAGCAGGCGTACGGTTTCCTCAAGTGGCCTGGGAATTGACGGAATGGCGATATAACGAAAGAACGAGCAGGCATGCCAACTATTTGCAGTCACAGATCCGCTGTCAGTCGCCGGACCACAGACGACTCACCTTGGCCCACATACCAATGACTGACCGTTTCTTTTCGCACCCTTTGCCAGAACTGTGGTGGTCCGGTTAGGTTATCGCGTGTTGGTAATAGCGACGGTCTCTCCGTTTCAGGACAGACAGTTTCGGTCATAACGTTTTCGTCGTGTTCATTTTTACCAGCAATGTTATATCAATGAAAAACTTCAAAACCCTTCGTAAATCAAATTAATATTTACGATGAAATATTCTCAGATTTATTTAAAACAAAGCAATTATTCGGATGTACTTGCGTATGCACTCTAAAATGACACTGAAGATAACCCCGTATATGATTCACAATCAATCAGGAAAACCATAAAAATTATTACTGGCAAAGTTATTAATCAGAATAATATTTTAAAACCAAAAAACTGCTTTATGGACATCAATACAAGAGTTAAAAATTATCTTGTAATAATGTTGTTTGTAACAGAAAATCCCAATTTCCCAATTATTTTTCTACATGTAAAACTACTGTTAGTGATGCAAAAACAAACAAACAAACAACAACAAAAACAAAGAAATGTGTTTTATACATAATATCAGGAACTGGCACATTGTAAACTTATGGTGTGATTTATAACTTTCTTCACAAAAGGGACAGTTAGGAGCGATCTATGATCTAAATGAGGATCTAGATTGCCACATCTGGTTCCTCATAGGGACAGTATTAAACTGATAAGGTTTAAAAAGATAAGGCTTTTCCAGTTTCGAATATAAACACTAAATTGATTTTAAAAATGTGTGTTATTGTTTACAGTGTTTGTGATTCTATTATCTTCTGTATAATTAAAAATAATGAAATTCCATTGCTACATGAAAGGATAATATGTAACATACACTAAGTGTGAAGTTAGAATACTGATCTGACAATGAACATCTCCACCATGTTTGATTAAGACACATGTTCATGATAAGTATTCACTTTTTTATGGATTTAGAATGTTTCAGAAAAAGAAATGACAAGACACATGAAGTAGTATGAAAGGGAGCAAAAATTATACAGTCTCTTTACAGGACATAGATTCTTCAGCTCCCTAAATGAACAGACTCCTAAATGAACAGTCAGACTCCTGGACGATCAGTCAAACTCCTGGACAAACAGTTACATTCCTGGATGAGCAGTCACACTCCTGGATGAATTGTGAGACCTCTGGATGAACACTCAGTCTCCTGGATGAACAGTCAGTCTCCTGGATTAATGGTGAGACTCCAGCTCATGCTGATCATGAACACCACAACCTGGACTGATCCATCTTCACAGTTCCTTGAATACATTTGGTGCAAACACTAAAGCAATACTACCTCTCATTCTCTTAGAAGTAAAGGCATCTACAACATTTAACAGACACTGTGCTTTTGCTTTTCTTTTATTACATATTGCATATTTCTTTGTTATTTATTTATAGTTTATTCACATATGCACATGTTAATGCTATCCCATGCTTATATGTAACTTCATTAATGTCTAAATGTTTATACATTCAGTAAAATAAAAACTAATGACATCACTGTCAGTGTTAAGAGAATGCCAGGTGCTGTCTAGTTCATACATGTGTATTTTCTGAACGTATTCATAATGTAGTGCTTGCAGCGTGTTGGACACAGTTGAGAAGAATGATCACACAGGCTCTTATCACTATAACAACTTGTAAAATTATATCCTCAAAGGTGACATCCTGAGATGTCAGAACATGTGTAAAAGGTATCTGAGTGATTTTGAATTCTTATCTGTACATTAATTTTTCATTGCTGATTATGCAGACTGTGATCCAGGCAGAAAGACTAAAGGTTAAGGGGTCGTAACTCTCATGATGACATTGTATCTATTAATTTGAATTCTTTTTTTTGCTTTCACTCTATATATGTTAGCCTTACTTTCCTCCAGCAGCACGGATCTGTTCTTGAGGCCCCCAGGAGCAGAAACCAGGTGACCTTGCTTGTCTATTGGGAGCATTTATGGTTGACTTTTGACCTGGTGGATGTATATCTCATGTTGGTACTGCCCCCTTGCCAAACATCGCTAGGATGGGCAGATTTAAATTCCACTTTTTTTCTATGCTGAGTCACATGCAATTGCAAAGTCTTGAAAATCGTTTATACATCTGATGACAAAAAACACGATTAGGTTCAGATTTCCAAACACTTTAAACGTGATTAAAGGAAAGGCTTTCTAATAGTCAACAGGTTGAACTTGAAACCAATTTTGTAAAATGTGTGTAAAACAAAATCCTAAAAATTGTATTAAATTTAACAAGAAAATTGCTTCACTGATTCATACAATCTCTTCTGTAGCCTTAAAATTATCCTTAATGAAAAGAGGGTGCATCAATGACCACTCAGTGAGGCAGGGGTGTTATTTCTAACCCCCTTGGGTAAGTGTCCAGGCCTATGTGATATTATAGGGGTGTGTGTGTGTGTGTGGGGGGGGGGGGGGGGGGGGGGTTTCACAGGCATACGTTACACTGCCCCGCAGACATGTGTGGAAGCTCCTGAGCACACAGCTCAGGGCAGGATAAAGAGCCTTTTCTCTCCCTGTCACTGGTGTCTGTGGAGGGACACGGCTCCTTGCTGACAGGATGGCACAGGCACACTCTCTGACAAGACTTCAGGAGACAAGGGAACATGATCAAGAGAAGAAAAAGACACCAGACTGGATGGTTCAGAGATTTCTTAAATGATGGTTTCAGGCAGAGAAGTGTCCGTCTTTTCCCGGGTCTACGTGCATTTTGACACTTGTATCTGGACTGTGGCAAACCATAGTGGAAAGCAGAATGAACCTTGGTTAGAGGCCCATTGCTTTCTGGACACACTGACATGGTTTTATAATGTGTCCATAGATTGGGTCGCTAGGCAAAAGGCAAATTACTGTTAACTTTATTGGAATAAATATACATATATCAATTATGGACAACGGCATATTTCTCTCACCTGAAAAGCTTTTGCAAACTTTATTTAAAATGGAATGCACTGGTCATGATTATTTATTTATTTTGGCTATTTTAGGTGGCCTAGCTCTCTCAAACAGGAAATGACATTGACAAAAGCCTGCTGTGTGTGACACACGTGTACCAGTGAGTCATGTTCCAACAAAGTGTGACGTTTTATATACAGTTCTTCAACCCAAAGGCCCAAATCTTCTTATTCCAATGATCATGAGCAGTTCCAGACTTCGGTTCTGGGGTCTTCATGCACAGTGCCTCGCTTGTGTTTTCCTGTTATAGCAGGTGTGCGAGAGCGGCCTAATCAGCTGAATCAGACATGTCGGAGGAATGAAAAGACAAAGCTCCCTTAGACATTCAGTCCATGCTCTGAATTCTCAGGAGTTACATTATTCATGACAGATCTCTGTAATTGCTGACATGGATAACAGGGTTCGTTGAAGGTTTCATCTGCTGCTCCAGCACAACCTCTTTGTTTTGTTTTTGTCAGTATGTCACTAGTATCATTACCCAGAGCAACATTACAAAAGTGCCTTGTCACCTACATATAACATAAATCCCAGTACCATAGGATAGAGTTCAAATACCATTGTTCAAAGCCTCCCAGTCTGGTTCTAGCATGCATAAACACAGAGCATCTT
This sequence comes from Brachyhypopomus gauderio, assembly GCF_052324685.1. NCBI lineage: Eukaryota > Metazoa > Chordata > Actinopteri > Gymnotiformes > Hypopomidae > Brachyhypopomus > Brachyhypopomus gauderio. The sequence goes on along the minus strand of NC_135223.1, from coordinate 15,212,363 downwards.
ACAGCCACCGGTCATATTTTCAGCACAAGTAGGGCTGGTGAAATGAATGCATACTCCTTGATGATGTCATTTATTTTTCACTGTCAGCCCAGCAAGACCTCGTACACCTGTCTGGTCTCTCACCAACAGAGTTCACGAACCCCAGACGGTGCAACACAACTGCCTTGCTGGGGATGCTGGACTGCGTGTGATAAAGCAAAGCTCTTTATTTCCATTCCCATGACAGGAGGGTGAGCTGAGGGTGAAGAGGAGGCCCTGTGCCCTGGCTCTGCTGAAGTATGTGGAGAACCCTAGGACTGAGCATGCAGAAGTTCATGAATGAAATCTTGTTTTATGTGGGACTATTAACCAATTGAAAGCAGATGGAATTCAACACATGGGACATGAAAGCACTGCTGTAAGCCAGCACCACCTGTTTGGAGATGGAACCGAAACGCCTCTGTCTGGAAGAAGGGGCATCTTGGATCATGGCTACTCCCAGATCCTGCCCCACTTACCCTCTCAGAACATATGAGAAACATGTGCTTTTGGATGAGTCATGTGGTAAACCCCAAGGTGCAGTCTGACGTCTGACAGGCCAGGTTCTGGGTTCCCATGGCTGGAGTAGCACCCCACCAGTTGTCCTAGAGGCCAGAGGAGCTCAAGAGGCTAAAAAAGGTGTTGATGAGTCAGCCAGTGGAGGTCACTTCAACTCATCCCAGATGGTTGAAGTAAACCACAGGAGGTTTGAGGCGAGCAAGAGTGCTGGATCTCTGAAAGACACACCCACGAAGACATGGGTGGTCCTTTAGTGGGTGTAGGTGGGCTTTTACAAAGCTTCCCAAAGTAACAGTGGCAGTGTTAACAATTATAACATATGTTAAAGCTGTGATAACTGGATTTTTTCAGGCACGTTGATCTTACATTTGATCTTAGTACTGAGCAACGAGCTGGCTCAGGATCTGGTCAACTGCTAGAGCCAACTGTACAGTGATGAGATGTTTTATTTAGTTGGTGCTTTCATACAGATCACTGCTGTTTGCCAGCCTAATCAAAATTCTATCTTTTGCCTTGTGCTTTTAACCTCCCTGTGTCTATTTCTCTCTCTCTCTCTCTCTCTCTCTCTCTCTCTTTCTCTCTCTGTCGATCTGCCTACTCATGTACCATAAATTTTGGTGAGTTTAACTTCAAGCATGCCCGAGCAGAAGGAGGCCCTCCTCACATCTTTATGTAGTACTGTTTCATCAAAGACAGCAGATAAAGGTCTGCTTGTCAGTGGGTGTTTATTAAAAAACATCCTAAGTAAACAAACAGCAAAAAGGCCACCCACTAAACCCCATCTGGCACAGACTCAGAAACACAAGGTCTTAACTTGTTAGAATGAAAACAAAAAATTACTGTATTTTCCCAAAAAATTAGCAATCTAAGCACGACATTCCAGACAAAATATTAACAGATTCTGAGATAGATTTTATGCTCGGTTTGTCTTGTCTCTGTTCCTTACATATTCAGTAATGTTATTTTGATTATGATCTCAGTTATGACTATTTCCTTTAATGATACTGACACTGACACATGTGTGTCTGTATATACTCTGTATATAATATTTTCACATGTTCCTTTATTTGGCATTATAGAACAGAGAAACCCTGGATCCACCATAGTGGATTCCAGACACATACTGAACTTAAGGCAGCCAGCCATGTAGTGTGCGCTCACAGAGGCTGCTCTGTGTGAGCCCTGCTCCTGGTGTGGGGGTGAAGGGCATGCATACTTCCCTGGGGTGGATATTTTACTCTGCATCCTAGGAGAAAATATGGGATATAAAGTATTATGAAAAAACGTGTAACTAGTAAGACATTCATGCAAAATTGGAGGTTTTACACTGAGGCAAATAGTGACACGGTTTTACACAGTTGCTGGGGCAACTGACCATGCTCCTTTAATAGTGAATCAAATATGAAATAAATAACGTGGGCAGGAGATTGACTGCCTTCCTTTTATGCATGTGTCTGTGCATGCAAACAATAATTCTCACATCTCACAGAATTTCATAAATAAATTCTGATGATTAATGTACACTGATCACAGCAAGGTCCCCAGCCCTGGTTTGGCCTGACCTCTGGGGTCATTAAAGAGTTCTCTGACCATTGGACTACCACCCACATAGCAGTACGTGTCAGGGTCCAGCTTACACTGTCCAGGTTCCAGCATGACATGTCTTGGAGTGGAGCTCGGGGTTTGTTTATTTGTTTGTTTGTGATGGTAATATCAGCATGGTTTAAGTGAGTGAGATCTGCCTCTATGTTAAGATTCTGCTATTCATTAGTCTATTAGGAACAGATATTTAAGGTTTGAGAAGTATAACTGTGCCATGCTCTTAGATCAGCACCTGGTCGGCATATACAGATTGGATGAAATGCATTTCACAGAAGTCATTCTAGTAAATGACTTTTGATGTATAGGAAACACAACTCTACACTGGAGGATTACACTTAGTGGTTTTGACTGTTTTGGTCTGTTAGCACAAATCTCAAAGACTCCCAAAGATGTAAAACACCCCATTTGTATAAAGGGCACTATCAGCTTTCATGTGAGCAAAAAAAAAAAAGAAAGGTGAGCAAATGAATGATGAAATCAAAACCATGTAGTATAAAATTACAATCGGTTCCTGTGGGTCCATGTACTGTGGCCATTAATTAGAACTTCTAAAAGTTCTAAAAGTGAAGCTGAGGTCCCAGGTCTGCACTTTTAGGCTGTGAAGCGTCAAACATGTTGCTACAGATCGGTTCCTCTTCAGGCATGCATGCTGAAAGGAGTCAGCTGTTTGTTTAACATAAATCGTGGATCATTTCATCTTAGGTCACGGACTCTAGGAAGCTGTCCTGGCACACATCACTGAACTTCCTGTTCCTTTGAGTTAACAGACCAAGATATCCAAAAGGTGGATTCACTTTCCTCTTCACAGCAGTTAGAAACTGATGTTTAAAACTGCAGAATCAATTCTGTCCTGCAATAATATTTTGGTTGAAATAGAACAGAAAAGAGGGCAAGATGAAAGCACCACCATTTGTTTGATTTCAGCAGTCTTGGCATAATACGTTTGCTGCATAATACTGGCATATCTGTAGTAGGTAAGTTCTAAAATGGCTGTTAGCCATCACTGGCATTTATTTAATGACAATAAATTAAATATAATTACTGCTGTTGTTTCTGCAATGAGTACCGTAGGAACAGCAGGACGAGAGGGCGATTTCAGAGTTGAAATTGCATTGACTGCAACTTATCTGGGCTACCTGGACACTTTGCAAACAACTATGCACACAAGCCCATGATGGCAAGATCGTTTTTAATGCAATATTGTTCTCCATGTCACTTGACAATTGCATGATCATTCTTGATAGAATGCAGGGGGATTCTATACAGACAGGTTCAGCTTTATGATTGGTTATGATTGGTGTTTGAGCTCTACGCTCCAGGGTGGAGCTTTTAACTCTGAAGATGGTGAAGGTCAGGGGTCACAACTCATGTGATGCACCAGAAATGAATGGCCTAATAACCTTGACTTTGTAGTACACAAGGCAAGCTGAGGCAAGGCAAATTTGTCTGCATGGCACTTTTCATATACAGTGACAGATCATAGTACGTCAAATTTGCACACAATGATGATAAACTCGAACATGTCAGTAGGCCACCAAACACATGTGTCACTGGGCAAAACCGAGCAAAAACAAGCATCTTTTCAATGTCATAAATGTAAATGAAAATTCAAAACAAATCAAAAAGATCTGCTGAGTGCTTGTTTGGAACGACAGGCAGAGGAGCGGACACAGCAGCCAGCATCATAATGACACTGAAATACAACCGCAGCTCACATGCTGCAGGCACAGACAATTCAAGGACCAGGCCTCCACAGCGGCCTTCTCTGAGAGGGCAGAGGGGTTCCCAACTACGCACTTGACTACTGCACCTGCCACAGACTGGATGACTGTTTTAAATCCATTGGTCACCAGTGACTGGTCTGGAGGAGCATGATCAGTGCTGGCATCTTAAGAGCTCTCTCTCTTTCTCTCTCTCTCTCACACACACACACATGCACACACACACACACACACACACACACACACACACACACACACACACACACACACACACACACACACACACACAAACATTCACACACACATACACACACTCTCCCACCAGCTTGAGCATTGTTCAGACCTGCCATGCTTCCCATCCTCCACCCTTCTCCACCCTCCTCCACCCCCCCTCCCCCTCTGCCTGAAGGCCACTTCCTCTCCACCAGGATCAGAACCACAGACCTGCCTCTTCACCAGGATCAGAACCACATACAGTACCTGCCTCTTCACCAGGATCAGAACCTTAGACCTGCCTCTTCACCAGGATCAGAACCACAGACCTGCCTCTTCACCAGGATCAGAACCTCAGACCTGCCTCTCAGTGGGGGCAGTGGGAGTGTGTTATGAAGATTGAGAGACAACACAGGTCCCAGCACACACCTCAAGCTGACAAACGCCCCTCTTTCATCTAATCATAATGTCTCACCATCTTTAAATGCAATGGGGAGTTCCCTGCAGAAAACCTAATTTTATGATGTTTTCAACAGATATGTGTACGTCATGCGTGCCCCTGCTTGCCTGTTCCCCATGAAGCAGCATCTGGACAGTGAAGATGTTTCTAGCGATCCTGCTCGGTATGACACGCCGGCTGGATTCCAGGCACGAGCACTGATGAGTCGCTGGGACCTGCAGAAGTACTTACATGGCAAAGCATGTAAATGACACTGACGGAGAAAATCTTCGGCTTAGAAGTCAGACCTCCTGTCCTGGATCTGAAGTATCCCGTCCCAGAGCTGGAGAACAACCATACGCTTTGTGTCCTCTGTATGCATTAACACACCTAGCTCATCAAAGGGTGAAAGAGCCTTTTATGGACTCGGTCTACCAGTACACTGTACACATATGCATGCCGGATGTTAAGACTGAGAACCTCTAATCTAAAGGCCAATTTATTTTTAAACTGCTAAGCTTTTTTAAAACATTGAAAGTAGATTTGTTCCTTAAATATATATGTTCGAGTAATTCAAAATGTGATGGTATTCTGGAAACAACGAAGAACAACTGAACAGAAGTGAGTGATACCGATTTCAAATGTATACTGTAAAAAATACAATACAAAAAACATTAAACTAAGCATTTATTCACGATGCTATTTACAGTTGCTATGCAATGCAAGAAGAGAGGACATCACCATGGTGATCTAGCAATTAATTAGAGTTGAAACTGCATGTTAATGTCAGGCAACAGAAATGTTTGCCCCTGCAAACAATCATGTTAAATAAACCACTATACAAATCCACAACAGTGAGAATACAAGACTGATGTCTGGGGATCACCTAGAGCACAGTGACTATTTAAAAGGTTTGATCTCAAAATTCTTGTTCAGTGCCATATTTCACATTCAAATTGTCTCACTGTCATGTTGAGAGGACAGGAGGATGCAGTCGCACAAAGATTGAAACCAAGAAACTAACACTACAGAACTACAGAAATCAAGACACAGAGAACACCAGTGCTAACAGAACCAATAACCCACAAATGACATATAGAACATAATAAGGAGCATAAATACACAGGCCAGTAAATGTTTACAAAGATATAGGTGGAAAAAACGAACACAGAAAAACACATGACCAAAACAACAATGGATCTACAATAAATAGAACATGTAAAAAGAGTTTCTGTGGGAACCAATATGTCAGGGAGCAACCTTGACAGAAGTGCCCCCCCCCCCCCCCATGTGTGGATCCCAAAATGCAAAACAAAACACAAACTAGAAACTAACAGAAAGAAATTCAGACACATGAGACTGAACACAGACTGAACACAGACTGTCCCCAAACAGAAAGTTGATGGGGTGACCACAGGGGCAGGTTTGAAGGTTGACGGGGTGACCACAGGGGCAGGTTTGAAGGTTGATGGGGTGACCACAGGGGCAGATTTGAAGGTTGATGGGGTGACCACGGGGGCAGGTTTGAAGGTTGATGGGGTGACCACAGGGGCAGGTTTGAAGGTTGACGTGGTGACCACAGGGGCAGGTTTGAAGGTTGATGGGGTGACCACAGGAGCAGGTTTGAAGGTTGACGGGGTGACCACAGGGGCAGGTTTGAAGGTTGATGGGGTGACCACAGGGGCAGGTTTGAAGGTTGATGGGGTGACCACAGGGGCAGGTTTGAAGGTTGATGGGGTGACCACAGGGGCAGGTTTGAAGGTTGACGGGGTGACCACAGGGGCAGGTTTGAAGGTTGATGGAGTGACCACAGGGGCAGGTTTGAAGGTTGACGGGGTGACCACAGGGGCAGGTTTGAAGGTTGATGGGGTGACCACAGGGGCAGGTTTGAAGGTTGACTGGGTGGCCACAGGAACGATGCAGGGAGTGGCCACTGGAGATGGTGGCATGGCAAACTCCAGCAGCGCTGTCCTGGGCACAGGGCATAGTGGATGCAGCACCACCTACAGGTGAGGAGCAGCATTTATGACACCCACCAGGGAACAGGTCACGACGAAGGCAGTGTCCTCTGGTCAGCAGGAAACAGGAGCCTGGGCAGCGGGCTTTGTAGCAGGAACAGGCCTCAGGGCTAGAGGAACAGAAACAGGCACAGACAGAGGAGCCCCAGGGCACTGCCTCTGGCACACAGTACCTCCCACATGGGGTATGGGAGTAGCCAGAGGGGCTATGAGTGAAGGGGCCCCTAGTCTCGCCTCTGGAGGGTGAGCACCACATGCAGTAGTACGAGCCAGAACCACAGGCAGGCTGCGAGGCAGGCTGCGGGAGGACCAAGCTCTGGTGGGCGTGTCCTCCGGTGGGCGTGTCTTATGATGGGCATGTCCTCTGGTGGGCGTGTCCTCTGGCATGTCTTCTGATGGGCGTGTCCTTTGGTGGGCGTGTCTTTTGGTGGGCAAGTCCTCTGCTGGGCGTGTCCTCTGATGCATGTCTGGCTGAATCCTTGAAGCTACAGCTGTAAGAGGAGATTATTTATTAAAAGAATGAATTCAAAAAGAAAAATGAAAAACACTAAAGAATAAATCTAAACTGAGACTGAAGAAAATGAAAACACTGCAGAGTTCTCAGCAAGAATAACAATAGAAATTAAGCAAACACGAACACCAGTGCTAACAGAGACAATAACTGACAAATGTAAGAAAGAACCAAGGGACATGAATAAAGGCCAATAAATCTTTAACAAGACACAGGTGGAAACATGAACGCAGGAAAACACGAAAAACGAAAGCAGAAGACAAACTCAAAGCACAGGGCACATGGAAACATCACTGTGGGCACCAGATTGTCAGAGGGCCACCAGTGACACTCACAGGGAATGATTAAAAAAAAAAAAGCTATATTTACAGGTCATTTGACCAGCTGGACATGCTGCAAAACAGACAATGACTAACCCCTTTTTCTGTTTGGATGCAGTGTTTTTTATGTCTCTGCATAGCTCCCTGGAATCAAACCTAAATCAAGAGCGTTAAGCCGGACCGCTGCATGCTCCATCAGTAAAGAGTGGAACTTCCCAGACGGGCCTGGCGTGTTCATGCGTGCAGTCCTCTGGTTGAAATAAAGGGGGCAGACCTGCTCACCGAGGGAGGGGGACCTCCAGGACGGTTCTGACGGGTGAGTCTGAAGCCACACGGTCCACCCTGAATGGAATTGTGGGTAGCAGGGCGTGACTGGTAAGCAGAGAGGGAGAGTCAGGGTTAGAGGAGGAGCCAGGAGAGATGTGACCAGCATCAAAGTGGTCAAAATAGCAGGCAGCACGTGCACATGTGCTTACGGGCACGCAGATGTCTCAAACTGGGGATTAGGCAGCTTGTAGAGATCAGCTGTAGAGAGGGCGTAGCTTCAGCGCAGTCTAGCAACTCTTGGCAATGCGACAGCCCAAAGCAGTTAGATCTTCCTGCAGGTCTGAAAAGCTCCATCAAATCAAATGATTCACTGTAACATACTAATCATGTACAGCAAGGCTAATGTGTGAGTGGGAGGGACGACTTTTGAGGTTAACCTCAGTGACGTATTGGAGCATGTAAACAGAAACTTTCACAGTGCAGTAGCAATCCAACCCCACCCCACCTCACGACATGATATTTTATATATATTTTTTTATATTTAAAATTTTGTATATTTTTATACATGATATTATTATAGCTTTATTTATATTGCTAATACATTTATATTAGATTGATGTGACCCCGTGTGTGTCATGGAGCGAGGGAGGCAAACTCGAATGCCGAGGAGATTAAAGGTTGATCCAAAAAGAGGGTAAATAAACATGCTTGGGTCAAATCCGTGAGAGAGTCCCACATAACCTACACATAAAGACTTTGACATTTTAAACACATAACAAGCCATAAAACTTTACAATGAGTAGAGAGGAACCACAGGGCTATAACACTAACAATAAGAAAGACAAAGAAATACCAAACACACAGGGCTTAAATACAAGAGCTAACGAGCAGACTAGACTAGCGACAGGTGACACCATGGCCGGAGTGGGCCACTTTTTCAGCCCGGGAGTTTCATGCGCAAATCCGGCCCAAAATTATTTTTCCATCCCAATCGGCCCAAACTAGAGATTGACATGAGCCGGCCCATCGGGAATCCTCCCGAATCTCCCGATTAGCCACTCCGGCTCTGGGTGACACAATGATAAGAGGTGTGGTTACAAATAGACATAGGTCTGGCAGGCAAACGCATGGAAAACCAAAACACTAGCACATGGAGAAACAAAACAAAGACGTGAGTGACAGGTGGGGGCGGGGTTAGGCATGACACACCTAAATGCATGCACTAAATAGTAAATGGCATTTAATCTAATGGATTATGCTTAATTTGGAAAACACACACACACCCAAATTTAAATGCACCCTCAGCAAACAGTTTTGTTTCAGAAATGTAGCTCCTCACTCCACAAGTGCTTTGGGGTGTATTCTATTTTCACCTGATATTTCTGGTGAAAATGGGCTGTTCTGGGCTGTTCAACACAGTGAGGTCAGTTGTATTGCCTTTTAGAATGCTGGATTTGGGATTAAACAGAGAGTATGAGGTTAAAGTGTTGACTGTCATATTTAGCTGAATGTCTGTGTGTCTCTGTCGTACTTTGGCTGATCTGAATTTACTGACTGTGGTTTCAAAGTCTTCACAAACTGCAAACACATGCCAAAAAAAGAACATAAAATAATAATAAGTGCAGAGTCAAACTCAAGATGTGTAGCAACAATGTTGTGGTTTACACACCTCCCTGGGATACATCAGTGACGCACATGAGGCCAAAATATCAACAGGTAAATCAAGCAGACCGAGCTCAGGGGTGTGGTCAGGGTCTTCCATACTGACCGTAAAGCATTACCAGAACCACAGATATGACCAACGTATTTGGCTTACACAAAACCAGTGGCCAAATCAAAGAGATATCTGTGACAGGCTTTAAAAAGACACCAGCAGTCAAAACTGTACTCCCTGTACTCTGCACCATAGTAGCCTGGCTGACCTGCAGAATTTATGAGATACAGTACCAGTCAAATGTTTGGAAGAACCTGGCTGAATGCAGGCTTTTAACAGCAATAAAAGGCATTTTAATCGCTTGTTTATATATTATATAGGAGTTAGCCTACATAATATATACACACCATTTCAGATGCACTCTCAGTAAATACTTTCCTTTTAGAACTTTAGTTTCTCGCTCAACAAGTTCTCACAGGTTCTGTGTATGTGAGGACGTCTTCAGGACTGATGTAGAAGCATCATAGGGGGCTGCCCCATGAAGCAGGTTCAAAGATCACCAAGACCAAAGCTGTCTTCAAGGTCTAGGAGAGTTAGTGTGAAGAATCTAATATTGGTTATGCCCCTGTACGTATGATATTCTTGATCCGGTTCTGACCTTGTCTGTCCTTGTGGGCTGCTCCCTCATCCTGAACCCTGTCCCCTTGTCCCAACCATGTAGCCACTGATGCAAACACAAAATCTATAGGTCAATGAACCATGTTTCAGTTGAAAGCATCTTGGGTCAAAGTTACACCTGGTTCAATTCAGCCCTATGTTTAAATGAACTGATGAGCTCACTAAACAATAAACCCTGTGTGATGCTGTACATCAATGGAAAAAGAAATTCCACTGAGATGTTGCAGACCAAGACACCCTCTCTGATAGTCAAACACGCCCAAACACATGGAAATAGTTATTCTGAACTGTATAACTGTCCACTATTATTAAAGCACATAAATCAGTGTTTACAAGAACCAGTTTCATGAAAAGCCAGCAAAGATCAACCATCTATTCTTCTCTGAATCTATGACATTTTAATAGGCTTTCATTGCATTACATTGAGTATAATTTTATACTGAAGCTTGACTGACATTATGTTATTTTAGGTTATGTTTTTCATTCAGGTGTTCTTGGTAAAACGCCACAGGTTAGGACACCACGTGGGGTTTTGTGGTATTCATTTCTGGCAGCAGATATGACCAGTCGTTTTTAGAAGTAAGCCTTCTGTATCTGCTGGGCATAACTCTTACATCTTACATAACTCAGACATAGACGCCGCTGATATGTTGATATGTAGTAGATATGTTGACAATGGCCCAAAGGTCCCAAAGCAAAATGAACACATTCAAAAGCACAGTTCCAGTGACATTACCCAGGACTGGGTGGGCCAGGTCCTGCCTAGCTGTTCGCCTTCTCAGAAAGCGTTACTCAGGCTCCTGCTACCCCCAGGCCCATTGGACTAAGACTGCTTTCACACAAGATCAAGCAGAACCAGAGGATAAAAATGGCCATTAAAGACAGACCCTGGCTATGCCTTGTCTAGCCCTCTTAAAGTACATCTGTGCGACACATTGCTTTGGAATCCGGTGCGCTAGATGCTATCATTCTCATACGAAGGCCTCTCTGTCCTAACGTGGGCCAAATTAAACAAGTGATAACTTTAATTAACACCCTCCTCCCCCCAGTGGTTTCATCTGATGTAATTACAAACTGGGTGTGATCACCCAAAAGCCAACAATGTGTGTGTGTGAGCATATGTTCGGTATTATAGCCCTTCTTCTGAGGAGAGAGAGAGAGAGAGAGAGAGAGAGAGAGAGAGAGAGAGAGAGAGAGAGAGAGATTAAAATAGTCAAGGAAAACAAAAATAACATGAAAGAGAGGAAAGGAAAGAAAGGAAGATATATAATGGATAATAATTGAAGATAACATTTGATCTATTCTTCTATTAATATTTTATTTTCTTTTATTTTCAAGCAGAGTACAATTATAAGTATGCCATTACAAAACAAAGTGTATCTCTTAATTATTTAGTCCTGGGCAGGACCCCTGAGCTGTCTGATCTTGCTGTGTCTTACCCTCTTTGTGAGACAGGCAAAATACTCCAAATGAAATCAACACTTCTTGTGCCATTGTCACTGTGATTTAGACCACACAAGAAAGATCTGCAGGAAACATAATCAGTCTTCCCCCTGGTGATGTGACAGTACTATTAGAGTGCCACTCTAATACTGATGTTATACTGTAGTTTTATTTGGTCCTGATGGCTGTACTAAAATCATTACAGGCTTTGTCATAACCTGAAATACTCTATAAAAAGTAAAATCATTGATCTGGCATTGAGATTATATGAAGCTGCAGCAGATATATGTTGTAGTTCTGTCTGCTTAGAAACAAACTGTCTTGCGTAGAAGTCGTCATAGAATGACAAAGGGGGGGGGTGATGGAAGTTTTGTTAATTTAGTGATCAATCTATGTTCTATGGAGTAATCTATGTAGTGATGCATCTATGTTCTAGTTAATGATTTAATGTCTCTGTAGAATAAAGTCTAGTTTAGAACCTCTCAGCCCTAAGTGGAAGTGGTAACCAGATGAGAGTTGTGCTCACCAAATTAGGCCTAGCATCGACACGTGCCACAACAGCTGAGCTTCCACAGAGAACAGGGAAGGGGTATAAAGTTGTGTGTGTGTGAGTGAGGGAGGGGTATAAAGTTATGTGTGTGAGTGAGGGAGGGGTATAAAGATGTGTGTGTGTGAGTGTGTGTGTGTGTGTGTGTGTGTGTGTGTGTGTGTGTGTGTGTGTGTGTGTGTGTGTGTGTGAGTGTGTGTGAGGGAGGGGTATAAAGATGTGTGTGTGAGTGAGAGAGGGGTATAAAGATGTGTCTGTGAGTGAGGGAGGGGTATAAAGATGTGTGTGTGTATTTGTGTGTGTGTGTGTGTGTGAGAGTGAGGGAGGCGTATAAAGATGTGTGTGTGTGTGAGTGACCTTGGGTCTTCTCTTCTCTAAGACTCTCAGATCTGTTAATATGTTATTGCACAGACACACACACACACACACAGACATGCAATCCATGTCAAATATTTAAATTCATTCAGCACAGGAGGATGGATAATCCATGTTTCCCATGCGACAGGAACACAGTGACAGTGACGTTTGGAGTCATCAGACACAGGAAAAGTGAGGACACTTGGCCAATCACTTTATAATCAGCCACGAGGGGTTGGAGATGGAACAGTAACCAGATGGGAGAAATGTTCTGTTCCCTCTGGAGTTGGAACAGCTTTGCAATCTCAGTGCTTCTCTAATGTTTGTTACTAGCAAACATCTCTAGCTGGGCCTGGATTCACATCCCACTGCAGCTAGCAGTGATCTATAAAATGACGATGAGAACAGGGGTTTTGCTACCAGCTTGCTGTTGGGTTTATTGGAAAACTAATGTCAGCTGAATTAGCCTATTTTCAGCCTACCATTATAGAATCCGAGAAGCCCCTAGGAGGTTTTCATTCACTGCATCTCTTCAACACTGGGGGAGGGGTTGGGGTCTGATGCACTGAACTGTTGTATAACCTGAAAACACTTAATTCAGTCCTACACCAATGCATCCGTATGCATGTTGCTCTAATTATACAGACTGGACACTGGACTGATGTTTTTAGACTTAGACTAAATCATATGTCTAATACTATTACTACTACTACTACTACTACTACTATTACTACTATAATATTACTACCCAGTACTATACACAGTGAAATTTATTTTATTCTCAAATTTCTCAAAACCATCCTTTCACCATTTATTTGGTGAGAAGGGGTCAATATTGTTGCAAGTTGAACCTCGTGCCCTCTACAAGTCTCTAAAAGTCAGTGCAAGCTACCAAACACGCCAATATCACTCTGCACATTCTCTACTCCTCACACTGTAGTGATGTTGATACTGCAGGAAATTGTCCTCATCCTTGAAGACTGAGTAGTAGAGACTGTATCAATAATCTCCATCAACTGATCCATCCACAGTAAAGACAGTGCTCAGTTGCTATCGATAATTCATATGGAGTTCAGCTGATGTTTATTTACTTCATTTCTACATATTTAAGTTACATAAATGTTTATTAATCCTAAATAAGTATTACAGAACAAGATCCGGTCCTGATACAAACTAGCTAACACGGTCTAAAGGTTGCATTCCGTGCTCTGTGGATGGCCACCACGTCTCAGGGCTGTGCTGATGAGGCCTGGTTTACACCATTACTGTTCAGATCCATCTCAGCCACTCCCAGGGTCTACTGGTAGGATGGTCCATCTGATCCTTCTCTCCCCTTTTCTCCACCCACTGCTGGCCAGGCCTCAGACGGGATCGGGTGTCCAGAGCTCCACCTTCACCTGGGAAATCTCTGGGCCCGCTAGTCTGAAAGGGGACATTGTCTCCCTATGTAAGGAATGCCCATGTTTTAGGCAAAGAAAAGAGTCCATTTGCACAGGAATTTGGAGGCTCCCCGGCAACATTTTTGGGGAAGAGTTCCAAGTGGAGGTCTGTATGAATGAAGTGTCAGTCCTCAAGTGATTGTTCTCAGTGGACAACCTTAAAGACTTGTGGGTTCTCTCCTTAGTAATCTGCACTGCTTGGAACAATTCCATTCATGTTTAGCAATAAAGGGTTCCAGGTGTGAAGATTATAATATGAAGCAATATTTTCTGTATATAATCTAAACCATATATTTTACCCCAGTTATGATATAGTATCACTGAAGTATTTGTTTTATTTTTTATTAAATATAATTATGGGTAGTGGTTCCACCCAGGTGAAAAAATGATTTAGAACAGCGCTCCTTGATAAAATCCTGATTAGTGAATAATACATAACATCTTCACTAATCAGAATTCTTTTCAAAATTCCTGTTTCTTAACACAATCATACCCCACCCCAAACACAGATTATTCACGCATTATACACAAACCTTCAGCCTGTATGACGTTTGTGAACTTTGACAGTGACGACATAAAAACGTATTGTTCTTACTGATTAGAGTCACCATCCATGTGTAGGACTGTTATTTGGCAGAATAAACAGTGACTCAGGAAACAGACAGAGGGCAGAATTTTGTTTGTATGCAGCGAGTGTGGAACCAGTAGCTGAAGACAACGCATGAAAGTGAAACGGGACGGACTTCTGTATGTAGCAACTTAAACTCCCTCTCAAATTATGATATCACTGTAAGTGTGAATGTGTGCTTTCGTAATACGTTCGTTTTGAACAGGAACTTTATTTTAAACCCCATTTTAAAATAAAAGTATAAAGTGTGACCGTGGAAAATCATTGATTTACCTACAGTGACATCTATTGGCTAAATATGGCATTTTCTCTTTTCTAGACATTCACGGGTTTGACCAATAATGATCGACGTTATTTAGAAGCCAGCGCTGAAGATGGAACAGGAACCGACCAATCAGCTATCAGTACTGCGCGTGTCCGCCACGCCCCCTCCGTTTGTGAAGAGGGCCGTTGGGAGCGGATTTAACCAGGTAGCTAACGCCGGACATCCAGAAACGCTTCGCGGTTCCTATCTAGAATGGTCACATTTGAGACGCTTGTAGTGGTTAGAGTATCACCTGCTCGGGTCATGTAAAAGAAAGTGTCGCTATTATTTGTACGTAGTGTCAGACGTATTGCTTTAGCTAACATGCTGGGCTGCTAACGGCTAAGCTAGTAGCTGCTGCTACACATTAGCCACAGTGCAGCTAACTAACCAGCTCAACAGGGCTGTTAACGGAGCACGCTGGCTGCGTGTGGCCAGTGTTTCACCCAGTACGATATCTGGGTGTCTCCAGCTAGCTCGGTAATTGTATGTAATATGGAGCGTGTCCTGTACAGGATGTGTTCTAATGTGTTTGTTAGGTGCCTTTAACGTCGAGACCTCTGGTTTCTTCAGGACACTGAAAGTTCGTATTTGTTCTCATACTCGGGATTATTATAATTACATGGCGTTTAATTGGGTCAATTAGCGTGACGCCACGAGAGTAAATAAACACACTTGGTAACTACCTGTGATTTTATGTTGCTCATCAAGCCTTGATTACATACAAATACACCGAGAGAGCAATTACTGCAAGCTCGATCTTTCAAGTGCCATTTTACAAAGAAGGCCTTCAGCATGTGCTGTGTAATTCCAGTCACGTTGTCAAAGGTCTCTTATAATACAATTATAGATAGATTTGTTGGGCTTA
Organism: Brachyhypopomus gauderio; assembly: GCF_052324685.1. Taxonomy (NCBI): domain Eukaryota; kingdom Metazoa; phylum Chordata; class Actinopteri; order Gymnotiformes; family Hypopomidae; genus Brachyhypopomus; species Brachyhypopomus gauderio. The sequence goes on along the minus strand of NC_135223.1, from coordinate 15,196,817 downwards.
AACACTCCACAGGGTCTGTCTTAGTGTAAACCCATTTCCGTACATCAAAGTCACAAATGACAAATCTGTTAAACATACTAAATAAAACAATCAAATTGTGACTTGCAGTCACTGTAATCACAGTGATTATTTACGTGGTTAATGCAGTTCAAAGCAAGGAGAAAAATCCAAGCTATCAAGCAAACATGCCAGACTTGTAATTAAAATCATATATCTATGCCACTTATACCTAGATCACTGGCCAATTATACAGCCACTCACAGATTTTTTTTTTCATATTACAATCTTAAACCTCAAGAAGACCTTTTTATTGTTATTGTTTTAAACTGGAATGGAACTGGCATAGATCACAGTATTTTTGGTGTGTGCCTACATTCCTACCTCAGTGAAATATAGGAAGTCATGGATGTTGTCTTAATGTGCCTAATATTGTTTGATTTATTTGGCTAAATAAATAAAAATAAATAGTTTTTGCTAGATAAAAATATTCTTGCATCTTAAAAAACCCAAGACCAGTCTCAGCTGGTTGTGTGCGGCTGTTCCTGGTGAAACATGGCGGATGTTGCGGTGCACACCAGGAAGAGCAGAACCCTCCTGGTGAGGCACCTGCCCTCCGAGCTGAGCCGCAGCGAGAAAGAAGACCTGCTCAAGTACTTCAACGCCTCCTCCGTGCGCCTGCTCTCTGACAGGGGCGCTTTAGTGAGTCTGAACGCCGCCGCTTTGAGATTGTGGTCGTTTGTTTGTTTGCTGTCTTGTTTTTGTTTGTTTAGTTTCTCTACCTGATATGATATGACTGTGCAGTCATCCACAGAATCATCTTAACCGGTGGTGTTTTCATTCTTAGAAACACACTGCCTTTGCCACTTTTTCCAGTGAGACTGCGGCCTCGAAGGTAACGTTGAAATGTTGCTCTGCTGGGTCCTTTCACGAGTTTACAACTCTTTCATGCTGGTGTAAGAGTCAGTTCCACTCACGTTCTCCCACAGGCCCTGAGGAGGCTGCATCAGCTGAGGATTCTGGGTCATACGTTAGTCGTTGAGTTTGCAAAAGATCAAGATAGTGTCAACGAGTCGGAGAGCCCACCCCAGCCTGACAGGTAAGCACATCCCAGATCAGTTCCACGAACGTGGCTTTCTGCTGAGGCTGACAAGACTCAGACTTGTCAGGGTGTGCAACTTCTCAGGCACATTTCACACAGAGGACACTCCCTACCACTGTCCTACCACTTCTGTCTTTGATTGAAAAAGAGGCATGTGCACTTTAGTGTGGTTCAATAGCAGACATTCCCATTTCAGGTGTGCTGACAACCAGGATGGGAAGGAGAAAAAGGAGCATCCACAGCCTCCTGTCTCTCTCATTGATACAAGCGTCGCTCCGACTCTCGGGTGAGTGGGAACGCGTGTGGACGGACAAGGAGCTGTCATGGTCTCCTCAGGATGGGACGAGAGCTGCTAGCTAGCACGTTCCTGCGTGCAAACCTGGCAACCCTGCCGAAAGTCTTCCGCTTTGATAAAACCACGCTAATGCAGCAGTAATAGGACTCGGCAGAGATTCCGGGAAAAGTGGCACTGGTGAACAGGCACACTGCTCAGAGAGAAATTAGTGTGTTTACGTTTACAATAGTGCTGTCAATTCCAGGTGCTGCGATTAAAAGTCTTCACAAGGATTTTGCTCAGGCTTCCTGGATTGTGTTGATTCCACTAATTTTACCTGGATTGCTAATTAGAAAATCTAGCAAGCTTGAGCAAAATCCTGGTGAGGACTTTTAATCGTGGCACCTGGAATTGGCAGCACTAGTTTACAACATTTACAAGACTCTCTGATCAGAGAGAGAGAGTATTCCACTGCCAGATCCACTGATACACTCCAACGGCAGGTGTATGGACTTAAAAATAAAAATATGTAATTTGAATTATAAATATGGAATACTGTTAACATGCAAATATTTGAACAGTGTAATTTTCCATTATTTAGCATTCTCCTTTTACAACAGAGCAGAATCCTACTGTATATTATATAATCTATAATACAGCTAAAAGACTACTGGAGAAGAAACACAGCTTGGGGGGTAACAACACTAAAACGGTGCTCTGGAAATCACCTGTCTACATTCACAGTAGTCTTTCACCTCAATAGGTGTAAAAGAATAACAAGCATAGGTCATTCAGAGACTTTGTGTAAATCTGTCTTGAGGTCGCAGTTTTTTTTTTTTGGGAATGCATGAACACACATCAGTAATTCTGAACCTGTGCGTCACTATTTCTGGCTCTGCTGTTTGCGCTAAGCTCTTTTGGCTTTTGGAAAGAGAGTTTGTGTGCATGCATGTGTTCGTGAAGGTTTATGCGTGCGTGCGTGTGTGTGTGTGTAGCTGTCAGCAGCCTCATGTCCGATAGCGGGCCGTGTCTTGCTGCGACTGCTCCGTGCCGACGGCCCGTCTGCTCTTGCCATTTGGAGGCACCAGGTGGCAGTTGATAAAGAGGCAGAGGGCGTCTGTGTAATTTCAGAACCGAGCTCACATCACCTTCAGTCTCACTCGGACCTTTATTTATTTATTTGTTTGTCATCTTGTTTCTTGTCGCTCACGACGCAGCGACGCCTGAACGTGTTTGTTTGAGTCGGTGTGTTTGGCCTACCGCCTCGCGTGGGTCAGCGTGATCCTCCGGTCACAGGCACGGCTGAAAGAGTCTAGGCTACAGGCTAGTGGACAACCCGCTGACCTCAACGTTCGTCTGCCCCTGCAGGTTGAAATTTCAAGCCAACCCGACGCTGAAATATTTATACCCTCCACCTTCGAGTGCGATCGTGACCAACATTGCACATGCCCTTTTGAGCGTGCCCAAGTTCTACGTACAAGTGAGTACAAACTGTATCTGTTCATCTGAATGGCAATGCATAAACACACACACACACACACACACTCACTCACACACACACACACACTCACACACACACACACTGTTCATATGCAGCTCCCATTCAAAATCAGAATTAGTATAAAGCAAAAAAATCCAGTGTCATTTTGTATTCACACCACAAAGATGAAAAAAAAAACATGAACACTCACTTGTGCAAAATATGGCTTATGGACGGCTTATGGATTCTCCCTGTTGAGATAAGCCGTTCCTGTTCAGTGGGCAATAAGGATGCAGCTGCAGTTCCACATTAAGCCTCATGGTGGTGCTAGGACTTTGCTGCTGGTCCATGTGCGAGCACTGCTGAGGGTTTTCGGAACTGGTAATCAGCTCCTGGATGCTGGGAAATATATTCCCACACCACAGTCTACATATGCAGCCACCGTCAAAATGATTGTGTCTGAAAGATACATAACAGCAGGTGTATAGATGCCTAATCTAAGTAAATGCACACACATGGCACACACAGATAGTCTGCCTGTCTCCTGTTAGCTGACCAACCGAACGTTCTCCACAGGTTCTTCATTTGATGAATAAAATGAACCTGCCGTCTCCGTTCGGACCCATCACAGCCCGTCCTCCAGTGGTAAGACACGACACTGCCCTGTTCTAAAGTTCTGGCCCAGCCCAGGAGACCCGACGTCCTCTGTGTTCTGCTTATAGCACCTTCTGCTGCTGGAACGTTGTGCTGCTTTAACTGAATGCAATTCAGGGTACACCAACTCAACATTCTTAACTGGAAACCAGCAAACTCAGATGATGGGTTGGTGGGTGGTTCCTGTATGCTGATTGGGAAGTCTAGAGAATGTTCACGCTGGTTTATGGGGCTTGCTGGTTGTCTTTGTGGATATTCTGAAGCCAGCTGTCACGTGCCGTCAGAGTGTTTGAGTTTTGAGTCAGTGTGCTCTGGTTGAAGTTACAGTTTGGAGCAGAGCTTGGGAATACGGGGCTGAAATAGATTACTGGGTATGGCTGAGAGACGCTGCTGTAAGCTCCCCTCGTGTTTGCTGTTTCAGTTTGAACTGGCTCATGGCCTGCTGCCGCCGCTAGTGCCCCTGCCACCCCCCTATCCCCCAGAGAACCCGCCCCTTCCGGAGGGCGGCGACGAGTCCGGCAGTGAGGAGGAGTCGGAGTACGAGAGCGGAGACGATGAAGACAAGGAGAGGTTGGGCTCACTGACACACACTGCTGTTTCATTCCACATCTCCAGCACCTTTACAGAAGACTCGAAGAGAGCTGATCTGATTGGTTGAGCACGTCATGCAAACTGGAGGAGGCAACAAATCCCGCCTCATTTTAGTTATGTGGTCACTTTCTAATCTAGACGTAAATGACTGGAACGTGCGAGTTGTTTCCTGAATTGAAAGGTTCTTGTCTAGATGATATAGTTTCCTGCAGACCAGGACACTCTGTATTTGGTATTTGTACATGCGAGAGAACAAGTTCATTAGTCTTTGTGTAACCCGCCCAGCTCTGTTTATCTCTGAGCCCCAGACCCATGAATGATTGCCTGTCTGGCTCCACTGAGCCATGCTACTCCAGCACACTTAAACAGCACATTTTGTTTTCTGTTTCCATTCTCTTGTTTTTACATTGTGTTCCAAAGACATAAATGTTTAATAAGGCGTTCCTGTCCTCCACCTGTTCTTCAACCAGGATGACTAGGCTGATGGGTCTCGTTAAGCAGCCGTTTAAACGGCCCCTGAGAACCAAGACTGCCTCCAAGAGGAAGAAGCCCAAGCTGAAAGATCTCCTCTTCGCTCCGAAACCAGACTCCCTCAGGTACGGCGCTTGCCTGCATAGCAGAGCAGACGGTAGCTAGTTGTGTGAAGACCACCCGGCTTTCAGAAAACAAAAGACAGCGGTTTGAGACTTGATTGTAAGATGTGGAAATGCAGCCCCAGTCCCCCGACACACAATATTCTGCAGTTCTGCTTACTCATTATGCCTGTGAATGCGATGGTGGTGTGATGGTGTTTGAAGTCAACTCCGGTAACCGTACTAGGGATGGGTATGGGGACTTGAGTGTTGTGGTTGCACAAAACAAAGCCTTCGCTGGTTCCTAGCGCTCCAGGCCCAAGCCTGCAGCCATCGGACGTGTTTGAGCAGCCGCTGTCGCTCGGACCCAAGAAGATAGAGTTTCACATTTCGTCAGAGGCGTCCACCGCTGTGCAGGAGCCATGCGACCATCCCCAGGAGCCGACCTCCCTGGACCAGGAAATAGGTGAGCTTCTGTGACTGTACTTCCTGCGGGGAATCCCCGCCCACACGTCCTTCTGTTGCTGACGTCACACCTCCCAGAGCACTATGCTTGGAGACCTGAGCTTTGTCAGCCATTTCCTGAGGCAACCTGTTCAATTAACATGGCAATTAGTTGGGAGAATAGGAGCCCGGCTGGGGGCAGGAGGAGACGCCGTTTGGGGAAGTCTCCGGCCGAATCGGTGACCGCGTGTGGGCTCAAGGACCAGCTCCATGCTGGTGCTCACGCCCTTCCTGGTGGCCTACCGCTGTGCGTCAAGTCCCTGACACGACCACGCTGCAGTGAACACATCTACTGAAGTGTACTGAAATATACTGAAAGTGTACTGAAATTTAGCAGGATATTGTGTAGCATCAGCCTTGGGCTCAATCGCATTCAGTCAGGAAACAATGTCCAGGTTTGTCAGTTGGAACATGAATGATTGAGTTGCAGTAGATTGTTTGAACCAACGCTGTATTAAATGAATTAAAATGGCAGCTGGTCTCAGACTTTGGAAATATTTACTTCTGTAGGACTGCCAGTAGGCTTGTAGTGAGGGGAAAGAAGGCAGTGTGTAAAATTGAGTGCTCTGTGCGCAGGACGGCCATTTTGATCGTGCTCTGTGCTCAAAGATATTAATCTCCTGACGTTGTTCAAGCCAGACAGGCACGTGTACAGACGAACTGCTTTCCTTCCAGTGTAAAAACCATGGACTTTGTCATGTAGTTCTTTCCATTCTTCTAGCTTTGGACGGATAAACAATTTTGAAGAGAAGAGGATAAGACGCAGGGTTGTTTGGATAAAAAAAAAAAAAAGATATATCGAGAAAAAATAGATCCAGTTCTCTGAGGGGAATTTATCAACGCAGACTGTGGCTTTCTGCTCTGGCGCGCACGCAACACTAGATCTGTGTGACGCCTTTCTGGAGGATTTGTACTGGCCCGCTGCGCTTCATAATTTCTCTCAGCTTTTTGCTTCCTGCTTAGTGGCCGCACTTTCCCCGGGCCTCTGGGAGAACGCACCATGGAGCAGAGTGTCTTCCAAACACAGCCTTCCCGCCGTCAATGCCCGGTCCAAAAGGCTGAGTGGTACGGTGCAGGCATCTGTGGTTCGAACCAAGGCTGCCATTTTAATTTTTAATTTTTTTGTTGTTTTGTTTTGTTTTCTCCCTTATTTTCACGCAGAACGGACAACAGCTACGAGCATAAGCGTTTTGGCGCTTGCTGAATAAGGTCTGCCTCAGATAGGCTGCCTGGGAATGCTTGATTTTTAAATAATCCGGATGGAGGCTGTCGTGTTTGGCCTCCTGCTGCCTGGTGTGTCCTCCCTGACGTCACCACAGTGCTGCACCTGCTGCTCTGCTAATCTGTTTGTGAACTACTATTACTAGCCACACATATTGTTGCTAGCAGAGAGAGCACCAGAGCATACATAATTATCCAACCAGTATCATGGGAGACTTGGACCAGTCTGTTCATACTGGCTCAGAACACAATGGAGGTCCATCAGAAATAATGAAATAATCAGAAACTGACATAACAGTTGGGGGCATGACTGCACACATGGCACTGTGTTCCTTTCTCAGTCCTAATTCCGCTCACGGTCCCCTCTCCCAGACCCAGCAGAGCAGACCCCGGGGGAAGGGGCAGGGTTCGGAAAGATGTACCCCAGCACGCAGACCTGCTCACAGGAGGAGAGTGCCGAGGAACCAGAGGTCATCCCCTCCGAGTTCATCTCCAGGAGGGAGCTAGAGAAAGGCAGGCTCTCCAGAGATGGTACGGCCCTTCACAGCCCTGCTTTTACACCGGACACATGCGGCACTCGTACACATTTTGCTACCCTGAGGAAGAGTTCAGATGTTGTGTATTTAGTGTTGCATTATTTGTACTGGCTTAAGACTAGATGTTTCATGATACTGAGGGCTTGGGCTAATATGAATTTATCAGAAGCCAACAGTAATGCTGGTTGTGTTCATTCTGCTGTTTCTCAGAGATAAAGAGAATGTCCGTTTTCAAGAATTATGAACCAGGAGAACCAACCTGCAGGCTTTATGTGAAGAACATCGCAAAACAAGTCGAAGAAAAAGTAAGTATTTCTGGAGGCTAAAACACTGCCATGGCAGCACGGAGAAGACTTGTGCTCGTCTCTATACCTTTGCGAATTCATTACATCCACTACATGGTGTTTCGCTCTGGCTACCAGAATGCTATGTGAAGGTCTTAATTTAAACAACACCCCGATGTGGGCCTCAAATGTGTTTCTAACCCCTTCCTGTCTGCACCTCAGGACCTGAAGTATATCTACGGCAGGTACATTGACACGTCGTCAGAGGAAGAGAGAAACATGTAAGCTCCATCAGGCTGGTACTCGGCCTTAATCAGAACCTCAACTTCACCTGTCTGTTATCACAGGGAATCAAAGTACCTATATAGCTTTCAGCACTGCTGCACAAGGGGAGGGCTTTTATGTGTGTAAGAAACAGGTGTAGAATACCCTGCAAAGACAACTTGCAATTTTAGCATGGGCATGTGGGAAAGTAGCTGACCACAGCATATAACGAGTGCCGAAGCCCAGTCCTGGAGATCTACTGCCTTGCAGGGTTGAGCGCCAGTACATGCCATGTGTTTCTAAGGCCTTGGAGCCATTGGAGCCTGGTGACGTCTGCAGGGCGGTGGGTCTCGAGGCAGGATCTGGCAACCCCTGGTAGCAGAGTGGGATGTGTGCAGTAAGACTCGGCCTGCCTGTTTGTCCTGTCCAGGTTTGATATAGTATTAATGAAGGAGGGCCGAATGAAAGGTCAGGCCTTCATCGGCCTCCCCAGCCAGAAAAGTGCAGAGAAGGCCTTGAGGGACACCAACGGATTCGTCCTCCACGACAAGGCCCTCGTGGTGGTATCCTTCACTCAGTCCCAGCTCGCTGTGCAGGGAAAATGTCAGCCGATCACCTGACCATGATTTTTCTGAAGCCCATTTCATCCTGCTGCTGATTTGTGTGCTTAAAAGGCATGGGCATGAGGTTTGAATGCCAGTTGTGTCTCCTCAGATGTGCTATGAATTTTAATCGCTACGGTTTGCCCTTTTCCAACTTTAATCAAGAGGTGCTGGGTGAGTTTGCACTGCATGTTTTACTCTTAACTCGCAATCCAGCAATTTGCCCGCTCGGCCAGACCCAAACAGGACGCAGCGGACTCTCGTCCAGGAGCCAAAAGGCGGGAAACAGGTGAGCATAACTAGTAGCAGTAATCAGAATACAAATGTTTATAATAACTCCACACTGTTCATACATTTAAATGACAGTTACGAAAGCACTTCTGTGTTAGCACTTAGACAAAGCAGTTTTTTAAAATACAGGCCATGAAAACAAGCAAGGAGTAGTTAAACTGGTGAAAAAGTAAAGACTCCTAATGGGGTTTGTGAAGTGCGCTGGGTGCTTGAGCCGTTTAGTTTCTGTGTGAAGGGCAGGCTGAGTGTTGGAGATCGCCCTCATTTAGTTCTTTAGTAATTTAGTTTATTTTTATTTTTGCTTTGATTTTGCAAATACTTCAATTCAACGTTTGTCCTTGTTGAAGATATTGATGGCACATCACATGCCACAGTCATGATCCTGCAGGACTGTTTGTATCCTTATGCATCCATATCCTTTAAGAAAAGAGATGTAATACTTTTGAGTTGTTTATTTATTCATTCGTTTGTCAGTCCACAGGAAGTGTGTTAGGTAGGAGGCAGACTCTGCGCTGCCTCACCTGCTCATTGTCTGCTTGTCTTCTATGTGTTCTCTCACTTCTGTTTCCAGTCCCCAGGTAACGAGTCCCCTGCGTCTTCAAGCACAAAAAACTGCGGTTAAGTCATATGCCGGACATTTTTTTTTTTACACATTTTACTTACTTTACGGTGTGTTGCAAATAAATAAAATTATATAGATTTCATATGTGTGCTTTTTTTGCTCATGTCTTTGATATTGAGACTGCTAGTTATTATTTTGGTTTGTTTCTGCTTGTTGATTTTGACTAAGGGGTCTCATTTCAGTCTAAGAGCTAAACTGTAATAGCCAGCCAGAGTGGAATAATATGGCTTATTAGCTCCTAATGTTGAATGGCGAGGCTTTGGGTTATTGTGCACCAGTGCTAAGGAAAGGCTGCGTTGGGTGGGGGTGGGGGGTTATTTGGGAAGTGAGCAAGTGAGCATACAACATCCATTTCATCTCCGAGAGGCATTGCAACAGATGGCAGTGTCAATGCTGGAAAGAGCTGGAGACGGCTCGCAAACAAACAAATAAACACAAACACACAAATAAACGCACACTAACAAAAGGAAAATGTTTGGGAGCCGACTGCACTTGATCAGTTGATCAGCCTCTGTGTCTGACGCTTGGGACTGACGGGCTTCCTTGGGGAGTCTGACGGTTGGGACTTCTGCCTGGCCTCTGGTGGCTCCTATTCTGGGCACTTTGCTCCTGCGATCGCTAGCTCAGTGTTGTCCTGGGTCCAGCAGGCGGACGCACTGCTGCACTGAACAGCACAGGTAAGATAGGAAACTGGCTGAAGACTTCAGTTCAGAGCACTAAAATGCTTTTATTTCTTCTGAGAATTTATTTTGCTACTGCACTTTTTTCATAACATAAGGTAGAAAGCAGAAAATTCAATGATCACAAAAGGCTAAAGGGAAGGGAATGCATTTGAACTACTGAAAAGCCTAGCACTTCCAGGTCACTATGTAAATGTGTTACATAACCATCATTAGCAGCTTGCTCATGTGTAGGTGCAGTCAGGGCCAGTGTGTATGTGTGTGTCCCAGCTAAGCCTCACTGCTGTAAGGTTGCATGCATAACTTTAGCCCCCTGCTCTGGGCCTAATCTGGTCCAGTCTCAGTAAGCAAGAGTGGGTGTACTGCAGTTTAGTCACACATCTGTGGATCTGATTGGCTGCATAAGGACAGCTCACACATGAAGGTAAGGCTTTTAAATGACACTGCACTAGAAGTGTAAGGCATATACTAGGACTTGGCTGTGAGATGGATGCATAAAGCTTGCTTACTCTTAATGGAGCAACAAGGTTTGATGTATTTTTACAGATGAACTCTTAGGGGCATTTCAGTAAATTTCTTAGCATTGTAAGATGCTGTGGGATACACCTGTTTATATATGCTACTGGTCGTGTGAATGAGCTGCCCAGCTGTGTCCTGTGTATGACCCTTTGTGTGATCAGGTAAGAGCAAAGTGGTGTTGGATGGCCCTGGGTTTTGGGTTGGGCCTTTCCCAGTTCCGCTCCCAGCAAGGAGGGTCGATCGTTCATTTATTTGAGTGGCGCTGGTCAGACATCGCAGATGAATGTGAGCAATATTTGGCACCCAATGGCTTTACTGGAGTTCAGGTAAGAATACAGACTTCCACTGACAGGTAGCTAAACATGAGCCTAAATATCCCCTATTAACAAAATATGGACTTATGTGAAGAGGAAGGTCAGTTTGGCTACATCACATATGTCCTGCACATGATTTATTAAAAACATGACTCATGCTGCAGGAAAGTGTGTTCCTCTACCAGATTTCCCCTCCTAGTGAGCATGTTGTGGTTTCTAAACCACACCGGCCATGGTGGGAGAGGTACCAGCCAATCAGCTACAAGCTGTGTTCCAGATCTGGGACAGAACAGGAGCTGAGGGACATGATTACCAGATGTAACGACGTTGGGGTACAGGCTCTTTAAACATGTTGACAGTCACTCAGAAAACAATTATCACAGTGCCAGATAGACATATCTGTCAAGCTGCTCCATATATTTTGCAGAACTATCTGGTGGTGTTTAGAAGTTCCGAAGTACATCGATGACCTGTTCTGTGCTCCCAAGATGGTGGAGTGACACCATTTGATGTGTGGCAATAGACGGTGTACCATTGTGTTGTTATGGAAATGAACCCATGAGTATTTTCTGCAGGTGAGGATCTACGCCGACGTTGTCATCAATCACATGTGTATGTCGGACGCAGGGGAGGGCGAGCACTCGACCTGCGGCTCATACTTCAATGCCAGACGAGAGGAGTTCCCATCTGTGCCCTATTCCGCCGCCGACTTCAACGATGATAAATGCACCAGCAGCAGCGGCAATATTGAGAATTACCTAGACATTTATCAGGTATAATTTAGGGAACGATGAAAGATCACTGGTTGGGAATACCGTTGGACACGGGCGTAAATAGCTCGCTTCACTATGCAGATATGTAGAGCAGCTCTTTTGAGCCGTGCATATACATCGTCTTTAAGCGCATCGTTCGCGCAGGTGCGCAACTGCCGTCTGCTCGGCCTCTTGGACCTGGCGCTGGAGAAGGAGCACGTGCGAGCCAGGGTCGTCCGCTACATGAACTCCCTAGTGGACATGGGTGTGGCCGGCTTTCGGGTGGACGCCTGTAAGCACATGTGGCCGAATGACCTGAAGGTCATATACGGACGACTCCATGACCTCAACTCAAAGTGGTTTCCTGAAGGCTCCAAGCCTTTCATTTATCAAGAAGTAAGGCTCGCTCTTCATTTGTTAGGCCACAGTGCCCTCTTTAGCACATTGTAAGTCTTCTGATCCTGACCTTCATTTTTAACCAAGTTACTGCTGCTCGGTGTGAACAAAAAAAACACATTTTCAAATAAGTAATGTAATTTCAGTGTGCTTTGCAGTGCGTTAAAAACACATTCATGATCAGTACAACCTTGATCAAATCTGCCTGCATTATTTTGACTGAAGTATTTACATTCGCTGAATTATGTGAATGCCGTTTGGCAACAAAACACACACAGAATGTTTATCTGCAGTGGCTGATATCAGTCAGGGTGCACACTTCACCCAGTCAAACATACTGTGTTTGTTAGAAGGCAAATTTACATACTACAGCATTCTGCGATATCAGTACACACATTGCACAGATCAATACTGCAATAAAGACTAATAAATTATATATTGTGCTGCCCTACATCCAGCAAGATGCGTAGTTATGTGGAGATTTAAAAATATGTGACTAGTAATTGTGAATTATTATCTAAGGTCATTGATCTGGGGGATGAACCAATTAAAGCCAGTGAATATCACACACTTGGCCATGTTACCGAGTTCAAATATGGAACTCTGCTGGGTTCGGTCTTTCGCAAATGGAACGAGTACAAGCTCTCCGATCTCAGGTACATCACGCCACAAGGACAGCAAAGCTCCACCTCTGGAGGCACTAGACACTCTACAGCAGAACTGTTGGTCTATGTCTGCCACATTTATTCTACAGGTTTCTTCATGTTCCTCCCAAAGACAGTTTGAATGCATGTGCTTTACAGAACATGGGGTGAGCGCTGGGGAATGATGCCTTCTGATAAAGCTTTAGTTTTCGTGGATAACCATGACAACCAGAGAGGTCACGGTGCTGGGGGGGCATCCATTCTGACCTTCTGGGAGCCCAGGTAGGAGTGGAATCCCCTTCACATGTTCACCTCTACAGCTGGTGTTTGCTAAACCCACTCACCCAAACGACTAATGACTTCAACATTCTTCTGCTCCTAAGACTGTACAAAATGGCCGTGGCGTTCATGCTAGCCCATCCCTATGGAGTCACCAGAGTGATGTCAAGCTTCCATTGGGATCGCCACATCGTTGATGGAAAAGTAGGTGTTTGTGTGGTTCACATTGACAGGAACACTAATGCTAAATGAAAGCGTTTTCCCTTAAAGTCATGCACATGTTATATTCTGTAAGGGGTTTGTGAGGAATTCTCAAAATTCATAAAAAGCGAAGATTGAAACCACTTCTTATTCTTGAATTAACTATTGCTCACACTGTCTTTAAACAATAAATCAATTATGTCAAGTAAATTATGCAGGCTTTGAAAATCAGTAGCAATATACCCCAAATTTAAGGTAAACCAAAAGTGGATTTGCTTACCAACATGAATCATGTCCACACCACAGATGTGCCCTATGAAAGATCCAAACAAGACCTGCCTTTTTAGTTCTGTGTTCATACATGTAGCCATGAAATCTGGCCCAGTTCCTAAATGAAGCACAATTGGCTACTAATCCAGTCAAACCCAAATGAGTGATCAACATGGTGTTGTGGCATGAGTCATGAGTGTGAAATTTTAGAATCAGTTTTCAAAGTCAATGTTCCCGTTTTCCAGGATGAGAACGATTGGGTCGGGCCTCCTAGTTACCCTGACGGCTCTACAAAGCCTGTTCCCATTAGTCCGGAGGGCAGCTGTTTAGATGGGTGGGTCTGTGAACACCGCTGGCCCCAGATCAGGTGAAAGTTCCTACCATGAACTAATATTTCAAAATTGATTCACACTAGATTGAAAGGTTACATTCTGAACTGGAGCACATATATTACCAATATCTAATCGTGCTCGGTCTAGGAATATGGTCGCCTTCCGCAGGATCGTCAATGGACAGCCTTTATGCAACTGGTGGGACAATGGAGCCGACCAAATTGCATTTGGACGTGGTGATCGTGGTTTCATTATCATCAACAACGATAATTGGTGAGGTTGCATCTGCACTGGCTTTCATTTTAATTGAGTAGGCCATATACCTGTTAAACTCTTGTTGTACCAGATCACATGAATGTTCTAATGTACATTTCATAGAAAGGGAATGTGAAACTGAATGCTTCAGTATCCGGGCTCTATAAACTTAGGACTTAGAATGTTAGGACTTTCTAACTTTCGGCTTACACTGGGATGCATGCTTAGACCGGGGTGCTAACAGTCTCACCATCTCAGTCCTTTAGATGCCACTCTGAACACTGGTCTTGCTTCCGGAACTTACTGTGATATCATCTCCGGCCAGAAGACAGAAGGACATTGCACTGGCAAGCAGGTTGTCGTGGATACCAGTGGGCGGGCCCACTTCAGTATCAGCCACACAGATCAGGAACCCTTCATTGCTATCCACACACATTCCAAACTGTGATTTGGTGGAAAAACTGAATGCAATTAGTTCATTCTGTTTTTGTTTTGTGAAATGTTTATTTGAGCTTTCCATGATAATGCTGCATGCACAGCTACTTGTTTATTGATATTTATTGTTTGCTATGTGGCCAAGTGGTGTGAGTCATATGTGAGCGCAACAAAAAATCTTTTTTCACAACTGTGTAACTTAGACCATGTAGAATTAAATTGCCAATGTGTGTTTCTTAGATGGCAGCATTCTTAAAGTAGAGAGCACTGCCTTCAACTTGGACTTATCAGTATCAAATATTCTACAATGTCATGTTAAAGACTTTTTCTGCGTGTAATCACTTTTCTCTCCAGAGTAAATATGTGAATTCCAAGGTGTGCTTATTCATTTTGAAGTGAGTGATAAAGTTACCATACATATTTCATGCATACAAATCTTGCAACTTTCATGAAGTTGTCTGAATGAGTAACATTTAGAGCCAATGTGAAGTAATTCATTTGAATAATTGATGTGTAATGTCTTTGATAAGAGTTAGCAAGAAGGTCATCGTCTGACAGGCCACGGTAATGATCTCTCCGTTTTGCTGCAATGTGCCCATACGGAATAAACAGTTAACCATGGTGGTCTTTCTTGTTAAGAGCACACTCGGCGCACGCTGAATTGACTGAAACGCTACAGCAGTGGCTGAACTCCTAAGTGATCCAGTTTCTTTTAAAAGCCAAAAAGCAAAACACATAACATAAACTCTCGGGCGGGTACATTAACCAGACCATCATGTGTTGTTTTAGATTCTCTTCCGCGAGTTAGTTTGACTTCACTGGAGTTAACGGTTATGCGCCACATATGGGGCAAACAGCTCCTTTCTCGTCACGGCACAGATTTACTCTCGCAGGCAAAAGATGAAGGAGGCCGATGCACTTTTTGTTTCATTATTCTTTGTGTGCTGTCAGGAACTGCAGCTAAATCGGGGGCCCTATCTTATGTCCAGTAACCTTGCTTATTCCCCACAGTGGTATTTGTGTAGCTGTAAAGAATTTATGACTGCAGAAATCTGTCGGAGGCGATCTAAGATAAATATATAAACCCTGTGCTCAGGTCTCCCAGGGCCACGGCATACACGCAGAGAGGAGCAGGGCAAACCGCTCATGCCACACGGCTTTTTGTAGTAATACGTATTTCGTCCCCTTCTGCATCGAAAACAGGTGCCTGGGTGAGCACAGCATCTTCCAGGACCTGACTGCAGCTGCAGGGCACTGTGGGGGTAACAGAGTGCCAGCGCTTGGGTGTCTGGGGTAAGAGTTCACATGAGCACTGAGGTGGCAGTCTTGCACGATAAGTCTGAAACTTTAAATCTGAAAGTCTTTTTTTTTTCTGTGTGTGGTTTTGTTTATAATTTTAATAGAAATTCAATTAAAGGACCAGGTAAATTAGTGCTGTGTGTGTGTGTGTGTGTGTGTGTGTGTGTGTTTGGATTTGAAAGGTCCCTCCATATTAATTGTTGTGCTGCTTCATTTGACAGGTCTTCGAGAGCTGCTTTCTCACAAGAAGCATACTGTTATTGCAGGTCTGGAGGCATTATATGGCAAATTGAAGCCCCGTCATTGTAATTATGATAACGTTTTTATTGACGTGACACCATCTAAAATTTATCACACTGGCTTTCCAAGGTTTAAAATTCCAGACCACACACATAAAGAGTTGTGAATGTGCCCCATGGTTAGGAATTTTCACTGACGAATCATTAATTAGTCAGTTTGTGCTTAGAAAAGATTACACCGAAAGATTTCCAACAACGTACAGTCCAAATAAGCAACGTACAGTCCAAGTATGTGGTATGCTATGTGAAAATGTCCCCAACGTCTCTGTAGTGATAGTACGCATTCAGCCTGTGCTCCTCCCAGTGAAAGATTTATCCAGAGCAATAGCCTTCACCAGGGAGGACCCGGGTGTCAGGGGAGTGCCCTTCTCTGCACGCTGACCAGCAAATCAATACTTTAAACTCCGTTTCACTGTGCAATCAGCTATGTGCCAAACTCTAAGGCCCTAAATTGATATAATCCTCCACGTTTCCTCCGTGTGGCAAAGTTAATATCAGGAATTACGTGTGTGGCCCAGCCTCATGAGGTTTTAATCCTTAAATCAAGAACAATTAAAGCCATAACTCAAAAGGAATTATTCTTGAGAAAGCAGGATGAACGGAGTGCTGTTTTAATTACCGCTCAGTCACCCCCCTGGTGCTGGCCAACACTCAACAACATGGCTTTAAGTGTCTCTGCAGAAGGCAGCAGTGTTTGCTCTGCATATATGCTGTATATTCTGAGTGCATTACACTGCTGGCAGATTTGAATATCGACCCTTTTGGCACACTTGTTTAAAGGGACTTTATGAGTCTGGAGTGTATTAATAGCTCAGCACGGCCTTGTATCATCAAATTGATTGGCAGACAACACATGTTGGTTAATTAGTGGCGGATATGGGCTGAGAGGATCTGTTCATTTTATCTGTGGCCTCCCCGATCCTGGCGGGCCATTACTAATGGCCTATTCAGGATTGCGTGATGGAGCACACTCTTCTCTGCTGCACTCCAAATGGCCAGCTCATAAATCCCCCGTCTTTGCTGTTGTATTATTAAAGTGCAGCCCCAGCGCAGCTCTGCGGACGACGCCCCGGCTCTGCAGTCTGAGCGCTCCCTCGCAGCCTCCTCTAGGTTAAGCTCTCTTTTCATTTTCTGGAGAGCCTCAACCCCTTTCAACAAGTGCTGCCAATCATGAACACCCCGCCCCCTCTCCCCAGGTGGCGGAAGGGTTCATAATCTGAGGGGTAATAATCTGAGGCGTTTATAAAGGGTCGGGGAATGCGGCTGATCTAGTGTAAGTGCTCCACCTGCTGTTGGGAGTGGTTTCTTGCCTCCTTATCTTTGGCCCCAAAGTCTAATTACAATTTGTTTTGCAGTATAGAGAAATGATAGCTTTTCCTTGGTCGTCAGTTACACTCTGAATTGCATTACCCAGGTTTGTTTAAACAGTGGAGCAAATCAATACTATCTGCCTCCATGTGCCCTGCCCCACTCAGCCTTACACTGCTGACTCCACCCTCACAGTGGCAGCTGTTAGGATTAACCCCCCACCCAAACCCACATCGATCAGCTCTGAATCTGAGCATTTATTATCTTTGCTGTTTTGTGTTTTTTTTTCCGTCGTCCAATATCTTCTGTCTGTGTAAAGTGCCAGATAGTGTCTCTGCACTTTAGTTACCCACAGCCAACAAAAGGCTGGAGCACACAGTGCCTATTGATCCCTTACTGATATTGATCAGTCGCATCCCGTTCATCTATCTATCTAGATGTATTCACATCTATCTATCTATCTATCTATCTATCTATCTATCTATCTATCTATCTATCTATCTATCTATCTATCTATCTATCTATCTATAGTGGTAGATGGTATCATCAGTGTGCATATATATGGGAGAATGAGAGATTGCACTGAATATTTAGCTGTATTGTGTGTGTATTTACTGTGCTGCATGTTGAATATTGCAGGCTTGGGCTGTTTTTTTCTGTTCCTGATGTGGTAGCTGAGAAGTAAGACTGCAGAATATCTTAGTCTTATTATATTATTACATACAGTATTCCAGGTGCATTATGTGAAATATGTTATATATCCTTGTGATGACTGCCCTCTCAAAACATGTTTTGTCCATAGTTTTTTTGATAAGAAATAGTGTTTTGTTCCAGATGCTAAAACATATTAGTTTGTGCATTTCCCTCACGTATTTACAAGACTAATGCCTTCACACTTCTACCAAGACATCCCCAACAATGGTGCTTAACAAAAAAGAAAAAAGCCCAGAAGAACACTCATCTAGAATGTCAGGATGCTCAAAGCATGAAGTGAAACAGTTTCTGATGTGTTGCTCATTTGCATATAACAGCCTTCCACAATATCAGAAGGTTAATATTGTGATAATGATCAGCAAACGATATATTGTGCAGCCTTTCTGAGGTAGCTCCACCTATCCTCCAGGTGCAAGGGCACGAGGGAAGCTCCTCACAGTTGTCTGGAGGTGGAGGAGAAAGGCAGTGTGAGTGGTACCCCGAGGACCGACTGCCTGCTGTGGGCCTACTTGCAGCTGGTCCCAGCTTGAGGCACCATAATGACCTGTCAGAGCAGCAGGACCAGTGCCAGAACCGCAATCCGGTGCTAATCCGTAGGGGCTATCCGCATTAATGAGTCCTAACGGCAGCCTCCACGGCCTGAGGTCCTGCTCTGCACATCATCTGTTCTCCATGCTTCATCTGAACTGACAGGAATGTATTCCTGCAAAACACTGATCTGGAATCAGACTTAGACTCCATTCAGAGTCTTTTTTTCCTCTTTCGCTAGTAACTTGTTGTTGACGTCGCCGTCTGTGGCTGGAATGTGGAGATCATTAGCGTGGCCTAACTGTGATGTTGAGAAGAGAGGAGGCCTTGGTGTCGCTGGTGCGTAGGGGATTGTGCCAGAACTCTGATGCTGAGGAGATGGTTTGTCTTGCGGCTGTCCCCAGCCAAGCATCGAGCTCGTCCTTTGGAGTGACAGCGTTGGGTTTGCCACTGATGTGTGGCTGACAGCTGCAGTTGAGGAGCTGTGAGTTTTTCTCCTAAGGCATTTTATCTGGCTCAGTGGACCCAGGGACAGCCACAAGAACGCTGTTCACATCACAGCAGTACAAATAATGCAACACAGTTTTCAGACGTCTAGTTTTACAGTGTAATAACTACAAATGCAGTCCAATCACTACATTTCTGCAATACTAAGGCACACCACATGGTTATTTAGCTGGGTCATTTTTTGGTAAGCAGCTCAAATGTGTACTATGGATAAACAAATACGGACTGCACATTTGTCCTTGAGGAACTTTTTCAATTGCTCTTTGTCATTTCCTTGTATGCTGCAAAATTTGAAACAATGCTTTCCGTCTCTTTTGAACTAAGTACGCTTTATAATTTCCAGTGTCCTTGAGATGCATTTCAACACTCTTGTTTTTCGTACATACACTTTTTTACACAACAGCCTCTAACAATCAATGTCAAACCTGTCAAGAGGCACCCTTCCCTCCTCCTTCTGACGTCTTTAAGCGACACCCCTAGATGCGATCCGCAGAGGGCCACCGTCCCCCAGCTGACATAATAGACATGTCCATCACTTCTTTGGTGTGTGGGATTGTGTGGGCCCGGGTGGATTACGGGGCGGTTTGATCCATGACTTCCACTCCTCTTCCTATTCAGACGCATTAGTCAAGGTAAATAATCCCAGCGTCAGCAGTGACAGGCTGCCCGTTATTGTCCCGCAGGTCTCTTATTGTCCGTCGTCTGGAGGATCGACGGGCCTCCTATGATAGGCCTCAGCATGGCAAACGGAGCCTCAGAGTGTCTCTGGAGGGCATTTCTCATCCACTTCCATCACTCTGGAGTGACAGATGGAGATAGTGCAGGCTGCATACGCTCCCTTCTCACAATCTGACTTTTTATGTTCTTTTCCTTTTTTCTTGATGTAAGTTTCGTATTTAAAACTTAACTCGGAATGAAAGGCGTTTTAAAGTCGTTAAGGTTGAAGTTGTTTTAATTAGCTTACACACTCACTCAACCTCATTTGGGATGTCTATTTTTTTCAGTCTTCCCTGTTTTTTTAGTCTTCTGCGGTGACTCTGTGTGTCGGTCACCCCCCGGCTTACGTTTTCACACAGCCGCCGGGCTCTAGGGCAACACTCAGGGCTGTTTGCAGTGACACACAGGGACAGATCCCAGCTTTCAGCGGTCAGTCCCATCGGTTACACCTGAGTGCTACCTTGGCATCCACCATTTGGGGTTGCAAGAGCAGATTGTGAATTAAGAGTCAACCCCCACCACATCAGGCCCCCACCTCCAACACGTCAAGCCCCCACCTCACCCACACCAACCTCCCACCTCCACCACACCAACCCTCACATCTCCACCACACTAACCCACCCATCTCCACCACACAAGCCCCCGACCTCCATCACACAAGCCCCCCACCCCACTACACCAATCCCCCACTCAACCACAACAAGCCCCCCACCCAACCACACCGACCCCCCACCCAACCACACCGACCCTCCCACCACACCAATCCCCCACTCAACCACAACAAGCCCCCCACCCAACCACACCGACCCTCCCACCACACCAATCCCCCACTCTCCCCATCTTCCCCCATCTTCCCACACCCTCCCACGGCCTCCTCAAGGTCAGTACCCTGGCCGCTGTCTGCGTGAAATCGAGCATCTGCATGGTGCACGCGTTGGCGGCCATGTTGCCTCTGAGAGGAGGACGCCGTATGAGGCGAGACAGCAAAGGTGAAATGCTGCATGACATGCCACTTTGTTGTCATGGCAACCGGCCTTAATGAAAAACAATACCCCCACTCCACAACACACACAAAATGCTAACAACAACATCGTCAGAAGAATCGAAAAAGTGTGTGTGTGTATGTGTGTGTGTGTGGGGTTAACATCCAGTCACTATGGAGCACTGAGGGGATGTACCAGATGGAGTAAAGAGGTATTTCCGCATCTGAGCCGACGTCTGATGACTCTTCACAAGTAGAGAACAGGGCAGCCATTTCAGAGGAGCTTCCGTACCTGAACATATTGCAGCTGGTGAATTATTTAGGCCCTCTGGGTAGCTGGGCCCTGCAGCTCAACAGAAGCTGCACATAGCCATCAGAGCTTGGCACGTCACTGCAGAGGCACCTACGGCTGGTACCTCCCCACAGACACCCTCACATTCGCCTTGGACCCTCACACCACCTTAGCACAGTCAGAGTGAGGCCGCAGTCTTGGGTATGCGCCAGCTTGTTTTGCTTGCTTTCTGGGGACCCGACAAACATGAAAAATCCTGATGTTGTGGGAATATTTGGTCCCAAGAAAAATGTTTCTTTTGCACAATAAAGTTGGGGAAGGAGGGATGCAGTGATGGCAGGTGGCATTTGGTAAACTACAGCCGAAAGATTTTCATTTGATTACAGTTTAGGTTCATCTTAGTGCTACTCAATGTTCAATAGTACGTAGTCCAGTGGTAAACATAAAGATAACATTATTCTGACTACTGCACACACACATGCACACGCGTCTGTGTGTCTGTGTGCACGTGTCTACAACACGCAGCAGAAACACATTAAGGTCTCTATAGGGGAGACATGGGTCAATCTGGAATAACAAGCTCTTACCTCTCCCTCTCGGGGTCTGGAGGTCAGCTACAAATGCTATTCCAGACTTTCTGGGCCTGGGAGAGGTAGTGTGTGTTAGCCTAGCAAAGTCAGTCCACCCACGTTTAACCACACCACCCTCCCTGTCAGTCCGGTCCAATCAAGGCTGAGCTACAATCAACCACAGCGGTGGCGTCATCTCGGTGGGAGTGAGCTTCCAGCAACACTGAAGGACTCATAAGCAGTGCGAGATCTTAGCGCTCGGAGCTTGTGGTGCACCCATCTCTCATGCACTCATCCACTGTGCTAGCGGCCCACCCTCCTCATCTTGCTTTATACCTTACGATATCTGCTCGGAATATCCAATTAAACGAAGGGCTTGACTCTAGCAGCTGGATTGTCTGCAAGCATGAACAACTATTTTAAAATTCCACTTGGGGGCAGTGTTGAAGCAAAGACGCTTATTTGAAACAAGGGAAGAAATGAATGGCTTTGAACAAAGTTCGGGGGCGTGGCCAAAGGCCCACTGCTCTTTACTCTTTACTGTTCGTTTTGAGTGTTCTTGGCTAGAAAATAGGCAAGTGCACTAAATCCAGAAAGTGTCTAATTAGAGTACACTGTATAACTAATTTCTTTTGTGTAGATGGTGGGGTAGTTGCTTTTGAGAATAGTAGCTTGCTATGGATGCTGGGTAGGGTTGAATTTGACCTACGCCTGGAACAGCCAAGAACTGATCATAAGGTTTTCAGAATTTGTACAGTTACCTAGATGTATCGGAGAACAGCTCGCTGAACAGGAAGTCTTATACAGCTCCACTCTGAGTGCCTCATGTCTGTAATTTTGAAATTCAAAGCTGTAAGGACACTGTCCAATGCACATAGCTTTTTGTAAATATACAAAGTATGCTAATATTAATGGATGGACCCTGTCATCTTCACACTCTGTCAGTGACTCTGAGTCCTGTCTCCCAAAGCAGTTCTCGATTTCAATTGCTCTGAAAAATTAACTGACCCCACCAAGGGCAGAGCAATCATTTTGTGAAACTCTGTGGGAGAGTCCTGCACATGCTGAACCTACACTACGACATTTTAGAAGCTGCTTTTTAAAGTGTTTATGACCTTCAGAACAAACACAATACTTTCTTCTGAACTTCGTGACCTCCTTAATTAGGGTTCACACACGTAGTGTGGGAAACCTATTGTAATTGCTCGAATTTTTCTTTTTAGGGTTCACACACACATAGTGTGGGAACCCTATTGTAATTGTTAGCGTTTTTCTTATTATTATTATTCTTTTGCCCATTTTGCTGTCTATAAATGATACTGCAGCCTAAACCGTAAGGCCTAGACACACCAAACTTGCCAAACTTGTTCTCTAGGTCAAAAGGACCACACACACTTATAGGGACCCACATTGGCCTGATGGTGGCGCTATAGCACACTATGTGACTTTTTGGCCCATATCTCCCATACCATAAGTCATAGAAACAAAATTCCACTTCCTATGCATTCCTTGGCTCAATTCAATAGGACATTTCATATACAACTATGAAGCTCCGCCTACTTAGATTTTTTGCTAATTTGCATAATATGCAAAACCTACTTTTGCCTACTACTCCTTGGTTTTTCATCTGATCACCACAATCTTGGTATCAAACTACTCAGAAGAATCTCATTATCAAAACTTATCGCCAACATTGTGACATTTCCATACAGCCTGGCTGTCACATGTCAATCAATAGCTCTGAGGCGTGGCCAATTTTACTTCAGCAGCTATATCTCAACAATGCTTTGACCAATCTTCATGCAAATTTATCAGTTGTTAGGGCACATGACTCGGAGGTCACAGGTCAAAGCTGGCCACGATTGTCCAATAGGGGGCGCTATAACATGGGAAAAACTGTTTCTCAGAAACCATTAGTCACATCAAGCCAAAACTTTACAGGCATCATCATGGGGTCAAGTGGTATCAAGACACACAATGATGACCTCATCACTCAAAAAACATGGCCGCCATAAGCCAATTAATTTTAATTTGAATTTATTGGCCATTTGACAGACTTACCATAGGTACATACACATGAAACTGACATGGTATGTTCATGTACACACCCTCTAAGACATACTCATGTTAGAAGGGAATTGCACCACTAGGTGGCGCTATACTAGAAAATCCAGAATTTCTCCTACATATTTTCACTTATCAAGAAATGCTTGGACTCATATGATTGTATGCAGAATTCCTAGCAACTTTGTAATTACATGTGCTTTGCAAAAATGTACCACTTTTTCACTATCATCAAATATATATAACTTGTCATTTTCATACTAGTCCTAGCATTTTAACTCCATCACCTTAAATCACACCTTGTAATACTCAGCAGACTTTGAAATGCTAAGATTAGCGAGAAAATCCTAAGTTTTTGACAAATTAATATTTTTCATATGCATCACAATGCTACCATCATAACAAATCAAATTCCCAGTTCAATAACTACGCCATAGTATGTCTGATTGTTATGGAAATTGAAATCCACATTCACATGACCATTGTGGTGCGATGTGCCAATTTTGAGCCAAATCCGTCCACAAACAGCTCTACAGTGAATATTTTCATTTTCCATACAAAGCAGTGGAGGGAGGCATACACAGCTGCTAAGCCACACACGCACGTGCCTTTCTCACACACTCTGCCCCCCCCTCCTCCACTCCCCTCACACTCCCCCTTGCTTCCAACACTTTACAACCCATGGGCTCTACCTCCCCCCCTCTCTCTCTTTCACATGCACTTACAAAAACACAGGCCTCTGTAGCTTTCACACTGCCCTTGCCATACCTACCCATTTCGCTATGAGTAACCCAGATACAAACACACAAACTGACGTTTAGCTTCTGTTTTTGAAAACACACTCTCTCTCTCTCTCTCTCACACACACACACACACACACACACACACCTACTTATAGGTTTAACATACACACTGCCCTAGCCATGTATACCCATTACTCTTTGACTAAAACACACACACACACACACACACACACACTTCTACCTAAATGTATGTATAGTTTGTATGCATATTATTATAGTATATGTATAGTATATGTCATTCATGCCAGCAATGTCAGTCGTATCAGTCATATCAGGCATGCCATGCCAGTCATTTCAGTCCAGTCATATCAGTCATATCAGTCATGTCAGTCATATAAGTCAAATAATCAAATCATTACAGTCATGCCAGTTATGTCAGTCATATCAGTCATGTTAGTCCACATTCATACTTTGAATACACGGACAGTCATGTTAGGCATGCAAGGTGTGCAAGGAGTGAATTTACAAAGCATAGTCTCTGGCTCCCTCAATCTCTCTCTGTCGGTAATATACAGGCCCAATTATGTATAGACACATGCAGGCCTTCCTATATTGTTCACATAGATGCAGCCCTAGCCAGATGTGCTATTTCTATGTCTCCTTTTCTGACACAAGCAGATGTCAGTCATGTCAGTCCAGTCATGTCAGACATAAGTCGTGTCAGTCATATCAGTCATGTCATGCCAGTCATGTCACTCATATCAGTCATGTCATTACAGTCATGCTAGTCATGTCACTCATTCCAGTCATGCCAGTTGTCAGTCATATCAGTCATGTTATTTTTGTTCATCATGCCAGTGAAGTCATTCCAGTCATATCAGTTATGTCAGTCATGCCAGTCATGTCAGTCATGTTATGGCAGGCTTTGCAGACTACGTTCATACTTTGAATACACGGACAGTCATGTTAGGCGTGCAAGGTGTGCAAGGAGTGAATTAACAAAGCATAGTCTCTGGCTCCCTGAATCTCTCTCTGTCGGTAATATACAGGCCCAATCATGTATAGACACATGCAGGCCTTCCTATATTGTTCACATAAATGCAGCCCTAGCCAGATGTGCTATTTCTGTGTCTCCCTTTCTGACACACGCAGATGTCATCACAAACTATCTGTAGAGTACACACTGGCCAAACCCAAACAGCTTCTTTTCACTTTTATTTTCCAATATCTTTCACACTGTAGGGCCTAGAAACAAAATACTACTTCTATTGTATTCCTTGGCTCAAGCCAAGATGTACTGCTTAAATCAAAAAACATACAAACACACATACACACAAAGCTACTCACAGCATGTGATTTACTTCTGATCTGAATCATTTTGCCAATTTTTTGGGCTTTTTTGCCTTTTTCGTGTGTGAACCCGCAATTGCCGCTTGCGGCTATATTTTCTTCTTATTATTATTTTTCTCCGCATAAAACGCATACTGCAGCCTAGACCGTAAGGCCCAGAGACACCAAACTTGGCAGAATGGTGTAGTCTCTTTGCGAGACCGTGCTAAAGTACAGAGACCCACATTGGCCTGATGGTGGCGCTATAGCGCACCATTTTGCGTTTTGGTCCATATCTCCCAAACCGTAGGGCCTAGAAACAAAATTCCACTTCTGATGGATTCCTTGGTTCAAGCCAAACAAAAAAGCCTCAAGAACCATTAAGCTCCGCCTACTTAGATTTTTTGCTAATTTGCATAATATGCAAAACCTACTTTTTTATACTAGTCCCTGGTTTTTCATCCGATCACCACAAGCTTGGTATCAAAATGTTCAGAAGAATCTCATTATCAATATTGCTGGAAAAAATTGTGACATTTGCATACAATGTCGTTGTAACATGTCAATCAATAGCTCTGGGGCGTGGCCAAATTTACTTAAACAGCTATATCTCAGCAACGCTTTGACGGATCTTCATAAAATTTTAACAGTTGTTAGGGCACATGACTCCGAGGTCATAGGTCAAAGCTGGCCACGATTGTCCAATAGGGGGCGCTATAACATGGGAAAAACTGTTTCTCAGAAACCATTAGTCACATCAAGCCAAAACTTTACAGGCATCATCAGGGGCCCAAGTGATATCAAGACACACAATGATGACATCATCACTCAAAAAACATGGCCGCCATGAGCCAATTAATTTTTATTTGAATTAATTGGCCATTTGACAGACTTACCATTGGCCAATCAACATGAAACCTCACCACTGTGCATATCTCAGGACTATGTGTCATGCTGTGCAGTTTTAAAACATTTGGCCACTAGGTGGCGCTATTTGTGAAAATCATGCATAACTCCTCCAAATTTTCACTTAGGAACATGCCACTTGTTTCTTTTTATTCCTTGCAGTAGACCTGACAACTTTGCAATTACAAGTCCTATTAAAAAATGCATAATTTTGTCACATTCATCAATTGTTTGAAAATAGCTCTTTAAGAACTAGTCCTAGGAATTTGATCCAATGATGGCGAAAATGGCATAGGCATAATCTGTAGACACTGTAGTTAACTACATATGGAAAAAATGTTGCATTTTTATTTGTCTGATTGGTCAATTTTTCCATTATATCCTTCTGGCCATGCCATAAATGACCTTTATTGCTATAACTCATAAACCATGTAAGTGATCAACTCCCAATTTGAAAGGCTTTTATACACTGAGGTCCCTGTGAGGTATGCCAAGTTTGGTTCAAATTGGCCTGTCGGAGGCGCTACAGTACCCAAAAACCTGAGAAATCATAAAAACTCACGCAGCAATCTTGTTATGCAGAATACAGACAAGTAATGGGGCTTGTATGATTCAGATCAATGAGGTCTATAACATTGCAATTACATCTCATAACAAAAAGTGCACTGCCTGACCAGAAATGAACCTTTTAATTCACCAAAATGTCATTGCATTACTGAGATTAATGAGATATCAGTATGATAGTACTTGGGCTCCATCTAGTGGCCAAACACCGGAACTGACTGAAAACTATTTCTCACATGAAACACCACACAAACACACACAAAGCTGATCTCAGCATGTGATTTAGTTCTGTGATCTGAATAATTTTGCCAATACATATTATTTTGATCCTTTTGGGCCTTTAGTGCCCCAATTGAACCTTTTTTTGCACATTGATTTATTTGTGCATTTTTTCCACTCAAACAGCTTCTTTTCACATTTTGGGGTCTAAAGGACCTTTTGGGCCTCTGCCTATTGAGGCCAAGAAGCCTATTCGTGTGTGAACCCGCCAATTGCCGCTTGCGGCTATATTTATATTTGTCTTTTCCATTAGAAATGTGATAGCCATTTAAAGATTTCAGTTTTGACAGTTTTGGTGTGCACATGAATTTGAAATATCTTATATGTTATGTTGTTCTACAGATATTCATTCTTTATTCTTCATTGAGAAATATTTCACTTGTTTCACTGAAAGAGCAGTCAGGTGCTACACAGAGTGCATTGTTGACCCTGTGACAGCATTGTGTGTGTGTTTGTGTGTGTGTGTGTGAAAGATGATGTTCCCATTCTTAATCATTTCTCGGCCTGTCTCTTTCCCCCCAACACACAAACACACACACACACACACACACACGCCCAGAGTGTCACTCCCTCCATCTGCTCCCTCCCTGAATAAGACCTGAGGCTGTTTGAAAACACACTGCCCATTAATTAAGAGGACATTTATATGCCTTGCTATCAAACTATCTTTGGATAAAAATCACAGCTTAAACATTTGGCTCAAGCACCCCCCCCCCCCCCCCCCCCCACTACCACCACCACCACAATAAATACAACATTTCACTGTAGGCCCCGTAACCCATGACTGTCCAGTACAAGACGCACCAGACAGCTGTGTAATAATATTGACTTAAACCATCAGGCTACCTCAGCAATCCCGAGGGAGAAATGTCTCCTATGAGCATTCCTAACTATGAAAACCAGCTTAAAACACCAAACGCTGATATCAGAGTTATATCGTTGGTTGATTCAGAGTACAGTATGTTACAGAACATCCCTCGTGTTTTAGACATGTGAATAATTACGCTCTTGTTCTCCCGGGGGGACCCGCAGGAACCGCAGAACGGCCCTCGGAGCCGCTGGCCTGCTGGGTTGCCGCCGCGGGGGGGGGGCTTTCTGATTGCGGCGAGAACACACGGGGAAAGCTCGGCTTCTCCTGCCTGTTCATTCCGCTGCGACGTCCTAACATTGGCAGCTTGAAGGCCCTGCACGAAAGGCAAACAAATGTGTTTGCGCAGATGACAAGAAGGCAGGGAAGATTGAATTCTCACTCCGTGGCGCGAGCAAAGGAGGTGTGCGCGCGCGTGCATACGTGTGCGTGTGAGTGTGTGTGTGTGCGAGGTGGAAGCGGAAAGGTTGAGTCTCCAGAAATAGTCAGTGATAGATGAGGTACATGGAGGCAGACAGCTAAGCGCGCTCTCTAGCCAAGCTGAATCAGACGACCTGTCTGCTGGCTAAACGCTCCCCTCCCCTCAGCCTCCTCTCTTGTCTCTTTGAGCGCCGCTTACAAAATAAGCTTTTTTTTATAGCCTCCGGTTTTGTTTTTTTACATCTGATTACTTACCAGCAACAGCAGCGTAGTCGTTAGTGAAGAACGCTTTAGCCTAATGAAAGAGCGTTAAAGTGAAGCACGTGCGCTTTCGTTAAGGGGCCTTGGGACGGCTAGTAGAGCAGTGGTGGGAACAGCTTTGGGCCTTGTGCCTTAGTTTTACTGTAGAATACAGAATTTAATAAACCCTTATGGCAACGCAGTTTTACTTGAGAAAATAGAGGGGAAAAATTGTGTTATATGTGCTTTGGCGAAGTCAATAAGAACAACTATACTTAGAGATTTCTTCTCAGAGGAAGTGTCGCCACCGGCCCCGAGGGAAGCTGCTCTCTCTCTCATTGAGCCCGGAGTCGTGCATATTGCTTCGTTTGTCCGGGGTTCACCGAGGCCCAGGGATCCTTAACTGCTCCGAGTTCCGCTCAGTGAGAGCCCCGGCGCCGAACACCTCGGAGGAGAAACGGTGGGAGCCGTGACATTCGCCGCGTTTAAACAAAAGCAGGCGCTAATGACAGCGCAAGCAGGGAGGAGGTCAGCGGAGCCAAGAGAACAATTCAAATCAATCAGCTTACAATGAGGAAAAGGTTATGAGCAATTCGCGATTTGAAAGAGGGAGGGAAAACGGGGGGAGGGCGATAAATAAATAAATATGTCTTGTTTGTTTTGTTTTCTCTCAGGGGAGGAGAAGTTCAGAAAGTTCGATTTTTGCATGACTTCACGCTGCTTAGTTTTGAAGGTAAACTTGTGTTGTTCAAATAACACACGGGCACGAGCGCGCTCACACACACACACACACACACACACACACACACACACACACACACACACACACACACACACACACTTTATACTCGCAGGATTGTTGGTCCCCGAGGAGTCTAACACACAAAACCATGGCTGCTGTGTGCAGTGGGATTGAGACATAAAAAGACACCCACTCAGCCACGGTTCATTTACCAGGATCGAGCCCGAGCAGCGATGTTAGCATTGGCATGCTAGGAGTGGAAGCAGGTCTCTTCTGATGCACCGCCACACATGCAAGCGCTCAACGGGGATCTGGCGTTCAATCAGCGGGGCTTAATGCTTTACAAACAGTCCCGGGAAATTTTAATGAGAGTTCTTAATTAGTCAGTCCCGAAGTCATAATCGCTTCGGAAACAAATTAAGCTACGGCTGTTTTAACGGTGTAGTGATCCATCGGAATGCTGAAGGCCATCGCTCACGTTAAAAATGCAGTGTTCAAAGTCCCTTTAACCTCTGTTCTCGGAAGAATGGGGGTAAATGTGACACACCTGTTCTGCCATTGTAGCCTCTGCCTGTTTCTCTGTGCCACTTGGGGGACTTTCTTCAGACAAACATCACTCACATGTAACGATGATGCCGTTCTTATGCCAGAACCATGAAAAGGGCTGTATCTATGAAGAGGGGTGAGCTAAAAGAACATGAGCGAACATACTAACATCATCATCCTGTGGAAGTGAATCCAAATAGTACAATAATAAAGGGGATGAAACCCACAGATGCAAAGCTGGATTTAATCGCGCTGGAGAAAGCTATTCCAGTCCTGCTCACCTGAACACAAACCCATGAGTGCATGCAGTTCAAAATGCACATTTCATATGAAACAATGTCTGTGTCATATTCAGTAAGTAGACTACAGAAATACTGTAGTAAAACTACATATGGGTGATGACAAAATGAAAGAACTGCACAACACAGCTAGCTGTTAATTCATTTCCTTTAAAGAACATACCCTTTTCCAAATTGTAGTCTGTATTACACTTTTCAAGTGGTTATCTATTCATGCAGAACCTTACACACTTGTCACGTACTGTCGGCTGTTAAACATTAACATTCTCCTCCATCAAACGGGAACATTGGAAAATCTCGCAGGACGTGCCATGTTTAGACTATGTGTGGTTTGGAATATGCCCAAACAGTTCTTCCACTTGGCAAAATGATGATATAAAACCCCTAGGATCTTCAATAACATGACACTGCGGTGTTTCTCCCTCCCCTCCAGCAGTATGGGGGAGATATTAAAGTCACACTGAAGACACGTCCGTCCCATTTGGGCCTGGACTGATGTGGCAAGCTGCTTGTCTCCCTTGGCTCCGCCTCCAGCACCTCTCTCACACAGTTCACACTGCATCGTAAAAAAATAACATTATTTTGACTTTTTGTTATCATAAGTTTGCCTCTGCTGTCAGCTTGGTTTCAGCACTGAGATGATAATCTGTTTCAGATCGTGTTAGTTGACTGTTTTAGCGTCAGAGAACTGAGCATTTTAAGGCGACCGGGTCACTTTTCTTCTTTACGTTACGGCAATGAGTTCTTTCTCACACCACTCCCATATCTGTCTAACAGTCCCCCCTTCTGTCCACTCAGAGGAGCAGGTTTTGACTGGCTGCCCTCCTGCTGTTTCTGTGTCAGTGTGTGTGTGTGTGTAAATTTGTGTGTGTATTTGTGTTTGTAAGGCATTGTAAAGATGATACCATAGGTCACATAGTGGGTTTGTTCCTATTGGATCTTTAATATTCTATTCTTGATTTGATCTGCTTTTAAGTTTCAATTTCACCACCTTACACAGGCATCAAATCATTTCACAATGCCGACAAACAGGTCTAGGCAAAAAAAAAAGGGTTTTTTCTGAGGAAAAGAAAAGCGAAGCATTTTTGTTTTAGCTCTCTACTCTTTGATGATAATCAATCTCATATCAATTAGACCATAATTGCTGAGTCAGTAGGGGTGGAAGGTGCTGGAATATTGATGAGCAGTGGAAAAAGCCCGTCAGGCACTATTGGCAGGGCGGGGAGATGGACAGCGAGGCCAGGGAAGAGGCAGGCTGATGGAGAGATGGCCACAGGCCGGCTCCTCCGCCATCCGCAGTGGTGGGGTGGAGGGCTGGGAGATCAATTAATGCGCAGTGCCCTTTCACTGCGCTAGCGTAGAGGAGCCTCTCACCCCGGCCACTCGCCCCAGACACTCAGTCCTGCCAATCATCCACGCATCTCACCACAGCTTTCCGTTGGTGTCCTGATGGATCTGTGTAAACAATGTAGGTGTTAATTCAGCACTGGGGCGTTTGCTGTGTAGCAGACAATGACTACACAGACTCTTCCGTATGTTGATCTTACCCCTACAGTGCACGCTTGCAGGATCACAAAGAGTTTGTGTCCTTGGTCAGACAAACCGAGCCCCAGCTGTGACGTATGAGGTGGCCCGTGGGAATTCCACCGTGTTTGTAATTGTGGAACTCAGTTGGCCTTCGAAATGCTTGTTTCAGTAGGCAGAAGGCTGACAGCTAACAGGCCCTGGGACACGTCTTCATCTGGACACCAGAGTCGTTATTTCCTTCATCTTATCTCACTCTGTTATCCACTGGAAAACATCTAAGAGGCATAAATGTCTTGCACTGCATCTTTTATTCATATTATGTTGCTTGCAGGGTGCAGGTCTCCTGTTTCTGACTACAAAGGTACAGTGAGATGAGATGCCATCTAAATTCAGCATCTGGCATTCGGAGATGTTTTCCATTTATATTCAAATGAAGTCTGATTTGCTGCTCTGTGCTTTCGTACATCAGCGTATTGTCAATTTCCTAAGACACTTAAAGTATTTATACTGCTCCGGGCAGTACACCTTATTATTGCCTATTCAGTGTTCATGCATTAGAGTGTGATACAGGTTGGTTGTGTGTGTAATCCTAGTAAGGACTAAATGTGTCCAGCTGCAAAATTACATAGTTCAGTGTAAAACCACAATAAAAATCATCTTCCAATTAATCGTGCATTACCATAAACCCACACATCTGTTCATTACTGATGTGTATGTATGAACGTGTGTGTGCGCGCGTGTGGGTTTCTCAGCCTGTTCCTTTGCCAGTGTATTTTCACACATCTGCTTTGGACAGCAGTGAGTTGGTTTCTCCCGGTGTAACACTGTGTACGGGCTCCATCAATAAGTAACTCTGGCTTCACCTTGGCGAAGTGCTTGGCTTCAAGCTTTTGTTTCCACGCTGCTTAATGAGCTAATGTCTCAGGAAGGGCCGTGTGGTGTGTGGGGGTATGGCCTCCCCCTCATGTCAGCCCTCTCTCACTGACATCACGGGGCAGTAAATTTAGCCGACTGCTACTTTGCTGCACGCGGCTATTGCACTTGACTCCTGAAAGACGCGGGGCTTGTGGTAATGTTAACTAAACGCGCCGTGTCGATTAAGCGGCGGCAACAGGTTTGGCCCTGATGCTGATTGCAGCCGCCTTGTGACACAACCAATCGGTTTGATTGATTGGGGTGTCTGCGAGCCCCGGACTGAGCTGACTGGCATGCTAATGCCATCAGCATTGAAAAGCGCTAGATCAGACCCACATTTCAGGACAGTTAGCTGACCAACCGACTGCTGGCCTCAGGAAGCCTTCCTGAAAATAGAGCAAGGCTGCATTTGTTTCCTTTGCAAAGTAAAAAATGCTTTGTTCGCACAGGGTGCTCATAGCCGAGCATTATCTCACCATGTCCAATTATCCGTGTGTGACAGCGGCATCTTTGTGTTGACACAAGACCTTGATGAATGAAATGTGGCTACCATGTGAGCATTTAGGCTTCCAACAGAAATGGCACCGTTGAATTCCGAAGTCTGCTAAAGGCACGAGTTAGTCTGTTAAATGATCCATCTTTAAGATGAATGCACGGCGCGATGTTAACATCCATCAACATCTTTCTTGCAGAGGCAGATAATTGCATTAGCCTTTGAGTAGCACTGCCTCTCTCCAGCCTGGGAGAGTCCTGCCCTGTGAAACGATGAATCAAAGCAGAGTGAGTTTGTCAGGTGTGGACCCACTCAGGCCGCACGGGTTTGAGGTCCGTGGGCCCGGCGCTGCCTCTGCTACCCCGAGCGCTCGAGTGGGACAGCCACAGATCTGCTGCTCCCTCCCACATCATGTCGTTTGTTTGTCGTCGACAGCTGATCCGTGGAAAAAGGCCCTTTGCCCACCCAGACACTGCTCTTCAAGGATGCTGTTTTATGATACATGCGTTCATTGCAAAAATGTGGTTTCATCACTTCATCAACCCCTACTTCGCTTTTTTTGTGGAGGCCCTGTGTTCAGCTCGGACTGCCGTGCTGTAACAGTATTTCACATTGTGTGTTCGGGGCTGCATTTCTTTTGATCTGACCTGGATTATGATCAGTCATTACTGGCCTCTCTCCCGACACGCTTCCTCATTATCTTGTTACTCTAAAGGCATAATGTGGCTCATTTATGCAGCTTTTCCTATAATAGGAAGATAAAAGGCCAATTTTATCATTGCGGAGTAGTCATTTAGAATCTCGCTGATGTGTGCTAATTCAATATGTACATAACCCAGAGCACCTGTGTTATGGTCCACTTAGTGACAAATGACATCTATTTTGAATGCCTGTACGGGGGCATGAACCCCATACAAGCTAATCGTGTCAGAAGAATCTTCCCATTTTGATTCTCATGGTAGTAGTCATGCTAAATAAACAAGGATAAACCTGCCCCTCAGGGAATGTTAGAAAAACCCTAATAGTTTCAGAAAGGGGAAACAGTTGTTTGTGCTGTTGTCTTACACAGAGAGTAGTCTAAAAGAGTAGATATTCAGAACTAAGAGCCATGATCTGAAATTAGGAAAGCCTCTTATCTTTATATTAAAAGTATAGTATCTTATATGGTAACTACTGGAAACCTTTGCCACCCTCATTTAAAAGCACTGTCACACATTACCCAGGTACATGGGGAAACCGTTAAAGATGCGCTTTTGACTGCTACGATGACGAGCTATAAAAACATGGACAATTTAACAACCTACAGAGTACCTCTTTATGTGACTGCCTGCTCATATTTGCATTCAGAGCGGAGGCTGTGCTTTTCCAGCAGGGAACATCTTCCCTTCCTGCTTCTTCAGCCCTGAAGTAAAAATCATTTGTCCACTTTCTTCTGATTCTCCTGATTGTGGCTTTAGAGGTCAGAACATCTCTGATGGACGGTTCCACGCCGGACGTACATTCTCCACGACTCCAGTTCCCGTTGCTCTCCTCAGAGGAGTGCTACTTACTATCGATCAGCACCTGCCAGTCAGACTGATTGGATGCTGCCCATAACTCTCTCTCTCTGTCTTACGTCCCCCACAGTCCTGACCACTACCTCACCTGCCCCTGCATCAGCAGAGTTCAGGTGACCTCCTGCATTAGCAAACAAACGCAGACTGTGGCAGGACGTAAACATGAGAGGGCTTGGTTTTATTAGCCTGAGTGGTGAGGTGCATATGATCGGAATACTTGTATCACCCCATCCTGCACTTCCTGGGTTTGTTTCCCAAAAGGCTTTTTGGAAGGGCGTCCGGAGCAGGATGCCAGAGCCATTAGCTGTGGGGGGGTGGGGACATCCATGGTGTCACTGGTGCTAGTGAGAATTAGCACACAGCTCTGTGCGACATAGCACTGTAACGCTGGAGCCTGTGAGGTCCATATGGTAGTAACTGAGATCCTCTGGAGAGAGTGAATGTATGTTTGTGTAGACATGAGGGAGCATGGAGAGAGAGAGAGAGAGAAAGAGAGAGAGAGAGAGAGAGAGAGAGAGAGAGAGAGTGTGTGTGTGTGCGTGTATGTGTGCGTGTGTGTGTGTGTGTGTGTGTGTGTGTGTGTGTGTGTGTATGTGTGTGTGTGTGTGTGTGTGGTGGGTGGGTATGTGTGTGTGGGTGTGTGTGATGGGGGCATGGTAAGCAGCTCCTGACGTGTACCTGTGTTGATTCACTGGATGACTCAGATGTGACAAGTCCAATGAGACAGACTTGGGTGCCTCCACTCAGGGTCCGCACTTCATATCCATTAACCAGCTCTAGTATATGCTTGGTAAAGGGGAGGTTTAGCAAGAAATACTGAATACGTCATTAGTAACAGTATACTCTCAGACCTCTCCAGGAAGAAAGTAGAGATTTGAAGGAGTACTTTTCAACCGGAGGATGCTAACAGCTCCCTGTATGTCACCTCTGCTCTTATTGAGAAAGAGTAGAGTTTCACAACAGGTACCAAAAAGGAAATGCATCCTCCTTTGGTCAACACTATTATTAGTGTTTGTGAGTCCTTATGTAAATATATTTACAGTGACTAAATATTAATCGATATAGCTTAATGGTTTGTAGTAGTATGAACACTTAAAAAATTGGCAATTAAATTATGTTAAGATTAATTGAGCACCACCCAGAATCCAGGAAATTTTAACTTAATGATTAATTGATTAATGGTTCATTTTAACATATTAATTCAGTCTCGGGTCATAAATCACAAGCTCTTTAACATAGTCATTAGGCCTCATCAGGGCTTTACCATTGATTCAATGTTTATTGACTATATTAGCAACAATAAGATAACCATGCGAGAAACATCCGGTCTTCTGGTTGACTCCAGGCTGGACCCTTTCAGGGATATCTGGATTCACACTGCTGTATAGAAATAGCCTACTGAATACTACTCTTTTACTGATTAGGCCACAAATAAGTATTACATATGCAGTTTGCAACCATTTGTAGTGTGCAACCAAAATATTTTCCAGTATGTGAAAGAATCCCAGATAATGTACTACTCCATGCCAAATATTCCAGTGCACAACCAGAGCTGTCTTCATGGTGCACTGCATCCCATCATGCAACGGTGGCAGGAAATCTTTCATAAGTGAACCAAACATTCATATTTCACATGACCCCATAGTCTTACATACACATCATTCAAGAGCATCATCTCAGCATAGTGTTACATGCTGGATTCTACACCACAGAACGACAATGTCCCAGCATCTGGACCGGTATCTGCTCCTCTGTGTGAGGAGGAACAGGGGCGCTGCCCGAGCCCTACAGAATGACGTCCAGCGGGCTACAGCTGTGCGTGTTTCTGACCAAACTGTCAGACACAGACTCCCTGAGGGCAGCAGGGCGGCCTGACGTCTTCTGGTTGGACCTGTGCTCACAACCCAGCACCGTCACTGAATTGGCATTCGCCGGAGAACTCCAGAAAGACCAGACCCTGCACTCTCTTCACACATGAGAGCAGCTTCATACTGAGAACTCATGACAGATGTGAAGGAGTCTGGAGAAGCAGTAGTGAACATTATACTGTCTGCAACATCATCTGGCATGACTGGTTTGGTGATAGGTCAGTCATGGTCTAGGAGGCATTTCCATGAAGAGACGTTTTGAATCCAACTCTCAAAGGGTTGATGATCTTGGTTTTTATTGACTGCTGTTACATAATTTTGTTCGTTTATATCAGTAAAGAATTTCAACTTAAATCTTTCATCGATTGAGCTGTGCCCTTAATTCTTTTGAGCAGTATGTAGTGCATTGTGAGTCAGTATACAGTGTACACTGAGTATATTCTTTATTATATATGACAGTACACTCAGTATATACTGAGTGTAGTATGCTGTATATATTATGCTATTTCGAGCATTGTCATTTTCATAAATGAGATGCTGTTTGTCTGAAATAGGATGCTAATATGCAAGCAAATAATATTAACAAAGAATATTAATACACATTTGCATGCAAATTCTGCATTTATGCATATGAATATTCTTTATTCGATTTTAGACAGAAGTTAGGTTTCTTGGGAGATTCACCACAAACGTCGAGCAATAAACAAAGTAACAAAAGAAAAAAAAAACATGCTTGTATAATTTTGTAACTCGCGGTCTTCAAATTTGTCACATGTTACCATAAAGGGATGTAAATGAAGTCTATCATCAACAACTCAGACAATTCCTTTTCTACTTTAATTTGAAAGCTAAATTACTAATATTAAGCTGGTAAGATTACCTGTAACCACAATTAGAATTGGTTACCTGATTGTCTGCATTAATCATGATGTAAATAGCTACAAAAATTATATTAGGGTGGGGGGTGGGGGAGCATTGCCAGAGGGCAGTTAATCTGTAGCAGAGTAAAAAAAAAAAAAAACCTTAATCCTGTTAATGGTGTGAATGGCAGATAGGATGGAACCAGTGTTGCCCTGTTGTTTATAACCTGACTTCCCATGGAGAGGAAGGGAGGGATTCATAAAAAAAAATAAAGAAAATACAGCTTTCTACAATATATTCTAGCTTAACAAGGTGCGCTTCTGATAATAGAATTGTGTAGCATTACTGGCTATATATTGGATATAATCTCCTTCAGGTAGTTCAGAATAACAGCAAACTAAATAATTTAATGGAAAGTCAAACCACATAATCTGTTTTGGTTAAATGTACCATGGCTTCCTAGTCTCTGCATTTAAAGCTCTTAATGGTCTCGCTCTATCATATTCTTCTGATCTCTTGACACATAAATGTCTACCCTGAGTGCTGCGCTCAGCTGAGACAGTCTTACACTTCATCTCTAGGGTGACGTGGAAGTCAGTTTGTGGAACAGCGTTGTGAAACAGTACCTCCTAAAGAAGATTACAATTGAAAGATCTGTTGTTCTGTTTGTTTTAAAATTCAGATTAAAAACCAGTCATTTAGGCAAGTCTATTAGGCAATTAGGCAAGTCTATTAGGCAAGTCTAGTCTCACAAGACCACCATCCATTCCAATATTAGTAACTTCTGAAATGCTACAATGGAGATGTGATTACCCATTAAAAAGACCCTCTATGTTGTCCAGCTGTGTGCTCTAGTAAAATATGACTTATTTAGGTGAGCAAACACTTAGTATGCTGCATTTTTATATTTTATACTTTCTGATATTTAAACATTTTGTTGATTCATGTTTTTATGGTTTGTCTCTGCTTACAATATTTGCAACAATTCTGATAACATATTGGTAAACGAAAAGTGAATGCCCAACTCAAGAGTTAACGCCTGTTCCTCCCACGGTAGGTTCAGGAAGCGTAGCACAAGGTCAGACATTCAGTTCTGTCTCTTTAGCTCAACATTTTTCACACATAGACAAGACACACTGCTAAACAAAGGTGTTCTTTTTTCACCTACAAAACCAAGAAAACTACAAATAACTTTAGGCACAGCTGAAGAAAAAGTATGGAGTTTAAACCATCATGTCATTTTTAGTAAACAGTTTTCTGCTAAGCAGACTTTTTTTACTTTTAAGATATAGTAGTAGCCTACAGGTATAAATATATGCTATAAGCAGATGGATTGTCCCTCTGGAAGAATCCCAATTACCAAAATCAAAATGATATCAATTTTTTTTTCTCACTTTCAGCTTGTTCTGATGTTCAGTTCCAGTTGTCACTGACACACTGTGTGCTTCTTAACCTACTCTGTATGATAGCTTAGCCTGGCCAGCTGGTTTCCTTCATCAGAGGTTTGTCTTGATGTGACTCAGGATACTGGGGTTGGAGGAGAAGTAACAGCTCAATGGGGCTCTGCAGCAGGCGTATTTGAGGCAGGGGTTCATGGCAAGGGCTTTGCATGCAGAATCGGAGCCCTGTCTTCATCTCTGGAGAGTGCTATCCAGGTAATTCCCACTGCTCTCCAGTTAGTCTGAATCCTCAGCACTAGTTTCCTGTTAAGTAGTGCTTCAGCAACCATGGGGAGCTTTGCCTCATTACTGAAGTTGGATGAAGTGGCTGGGCAAAACTTCTCTTAATTCTCCTGCCTCAAACCCCCCTCCCCCCCCCCCCCCCATCTCATCCTCTCCTACTACAGAGGGCACAGAGGGACCTGTGCGTGTTTGGTGGCCATGCCTGCTGGACCTGCACAGGGCTGAGATGCAGAACTCAAGTGTTGATTACATCGCCGACAACTTGGAGAGCTTTGGTAGGGTGAAGCGCCTTCCTGAAGATGTTTCATTTACAACTTTGCGCAGAACTGGTACAAATCTATTTTCATCAGTTTGGTAGGAGAAAGTGAACCTTTTCAGGGAACAGGTTTCTTAATGAGATCTCCTTTTGGCAAACAGAGGGATGTTTGGTTGTCTGAAGATTTGAAGCATTTAGCACTTTGGAATATATCATTATGCATAAAGAGAATTATCCATTCTGTGTTATATATTTGTTTGGGTGTTTTGGAGGGACATTTTGAGCAGGGTGATTTAGTGGGTAACACTGCTTAACACAAGCCTTGCTGAGTCAATGAAACTGCTAAAAGAGCCTCTAATGAAGTTCAATACCAAATAACAGTAACGATGAACAATATATATATACTTCTCACAGAAGATTTTATCATCAGAAGATGTTTTGGGTGTAAATGTAGTGTGAAGTGTACAATACAGACTGTAGAAAAAACAAGCCAAACATTTTGCATGCAAATGCCTCAATCAGGTCACCATGAACCATCTGCTAAATGTGCCCAAGACAACTATGCACAAACCATTTTGTAGTGTTGTAGATCTGACAAAGCTGGCACGGCAGAGCGGTGGTTAGCACTGATGCTTTCAGTCCAGGGTTGGTTCCTGCCCTGAGCTGCTGAGAGTGGTTTAGAAGATGAATGAATTAATGATTTTGACAAAGAGCCTTGTAAACCAAAAGTTTGGAAGATATTTTAGTAAAAGTAATCAATGTTACAGTGAGTAATGGTGGTGAGTGACTCGCATTTAATGTGTGTGGCTGATTTATGAAGATCTTATAATGATTTATGATAATTGTCTAAACATAAACGTCCAGCATAAAGCTTCATTAAGCTCATTTTGTGAATAAGACACACAATCCAAAAAATGGGAGATTCTGATGTGAAACTGAAGAGCCCAACATCTCACCACTAGCTCAGAATAGAAAGGAAACACTGTTCCTGCCGCTGAGGCTGGAAGAACTTGGAATATATCAATAAAATATTTAAAACAACATTCCTTTTCCTACAGTGATTCAAAATTCACAATTCTATATTTAAACACCCGTTTGTTTGAGTATTATGAGACACGGATATGTCTGCTAATCCCAGAAACATCATGGGCCAGTCAGTTTGATGAACGCTAACTGCCAGTGTCTAACTTCCTCAAATATTCAATTACATCCTGTGTGTCCTGAGAGTCAGTAGAATCTCAGCATGAACCCTTCTCCCTGTTCCACTCTAAATTCTTCTAACATTTTTATCTGTGCTTACTGACAGAAATCTAATCCTCCTGTCACACATACACACACATACGCGCAAACGCATCAGATTTATTCCTTTCTGTCAGACAGTTATGAGGTATGTCAAAAGCTAGGTTAGTGGCTGTGAGGAAATCAAAGATCATTTCAAACAATGCAATCTTGGAAAATGTCTTTTGTATGCCAGTATAGAGTGTCTGATCAAGACATGTCACTGAAATATTGGCATATCATGTTAATAATTAATCTCATTCTTGAGCTAGATTGCAGTGGAATTTGGGAAACCAGATCCGATTTTAATGGCCGTGCTGTGGTTACTCTTCATTTTAACCTCGATTGATTTGCTTATAATCAAAGAGAGGGCTGTTAACAGACAGGGGCTTCATTCGACATTACCGGGGCTGTCATGTGTTCTGCAGCAGGCCAAGGAGTGCCTGGAAACCAGACAGCTAACGGGAGGAGCACTTAACCTACGCTGGAGCTTCAGTGTTTGAATGACAGCGTGGCCCGTGTGTGCACGTGACGGTAGACTTGGAGGGAAGACAGGGAGAACCGTTTCCTTTCACTTCGTCCCCTCTGGTGCTGGAGCTTTTCCGCACAGTGTGGTACTTCCTGCTCAACAGCACACCTGACTGAATGTCTGGGCTGGATACCAAGCCCTTTACGAGATAAATTAGGTATGTAGAGCAGGAAAGTGGCAAACCAGAGGTTTTAAATCCAGCCCTCCAGGGCCCTCCTAGCAGTCTCAATGCTGTCCCAGTTCCACACATGTCTCAGGCAAGTATTCCTGATCCTGCAGCCATCACATTGCTGAGGTGTGTTGCTGGAACAGACAGGTTTGTCTGTGCAGGTGCTCCATGACTTTGTCTAGCACACAGGGGTTGGGGGAGGAGCTTTGATGGGGTGGAATTAAATAAATATGCTAACTGGTTTTGTTTTTCAGATATCACTGGGGAGATCAAGATAAGCTGTAGTATAGCTTGATTTAAATCTGCACTAAATGGAGTTATTGTGATTAACAAGGTGAATGTGACAGGGTTTTCTGCTGTAACAATTTACTGTTTAATGAATGTAATGATCAGAACGTCCCAGAAGGCTGCCTGCACAGAGTGAGTTTATTAGAGTGTGTCT
This sequence comes from Brachyhypopomus gauderio, assembly GCF_052324685.1. NCBI lineage: Eukaryota > Metazoa > Chordata > Actinopteri > Gymnotiformes > Hypopomidae > Brachyhypopomus > Brachyhypopomus gauderio. Next base: position 15,154,955 of record NC_135223.1, on the reverse strand, counting down.
AAGGAGGTTTGTTAAGATGGGAAAATGGATGAAAACCACATGCAGAAGAAAAATGCAAGAACTATAAAATGAATAAAATAAAAACAAAACAAAAGCAACGGGAACAGGGAAATCTGACTTTGGTACAGGAGGCTGGGGGTTCAAATCCCAAACAAAGTGTGCAGTGTGGCCCCTTAGGCAAGGTCCTCTTCCTATCTCACTAACAATGAGAGTCAGAAACAAAGAGTCACTCTGGCTCGAATGTCACACAGATAACAAGGTCTGCATCAGATGCTGGGGGACCATGGCAATCTGATAAAAAATGGGCTACTGGAACAAACTCAAGACACTGATGGACGAGTGGAAATACAGGACTGGGGAGAATACAGGACAATGGAGAATACAGGACTGTGGAGAATACAGAACTGTTGAGAATATGTTGAGAATATGTTGAGAACTATGGGAATGCTGTTATGAAAGCAAGTCCAGTGTGAGAAGGTAAACGGAGAGTTTGTGGGAACAATCGATGCTTCGAAACCCAACTAACGATCAACTAACATCTGGACTAACACTGAAACACTGAGAAGGGTGAGAACTGCCAAGGTACAGAAGTACATCTACAGGTACAAAAACATCTGTACCACAAGAAAAGCTGCTCCACCTGGGAACAATATCAAGAATCTTCCAGTCAAGTCCGCTGGCATAATAAGTTGGCCAAAGGAGGAGGTAGAAGCCCCTGATATCAAATAGGGTTTCATCCCAAATCCACTACTCACTCTGAGACAGTAAACAGGAGGAAGGGGTTTGAGGATTAGTGCAAGAAAACACATGCAAGGTGAAATCAACAGTGCTTGTGAGAAGCAGAACACCAAGGACTCTGACCCCCAAACTAGCTTCACACTGAAATGTCACAATGGAGATCTGGAAGAATAGGAAGCAAACCTGGAGTAGAATACCTGGAGTGGTATATCTGGAGTGGAATACCTGGAGTAGAATATCTGGAGTGGAATACCTGGAGTAGAATACCTGGAGTAGAATACCTGGAGTGGTATATCTGGAGTGGAATACCTGGAGTAGAATATCTGGAGTGGAATACCTGGAGTAGAATACCTGGAGTAGAATACCTGGAGTGGTATATCTGGAGTGGAATACCTGGAGTAGAATATCTGGAGTGGAATACCTGGAGTAGAATACCTGGAGTGGTATATCTGGAGTGGAATACCTGGAGTAGAATATCTGGAGTGGAATACCTGGAGTAGAATACCTGGAGTAGAATACCTGGAGTGGTATATCTGGAGTGGAATACCTGGAGTAGAATATCTGGAGTGGAATACCTGGAGTAGAATACCTGGAGTGGTATATCTGGAGTGGAATACCTGGAGTAGAATATCTGGAGTGGAATACCTGGAGTAGAATACCTGGAGTAGAATACCTGGAGTGGTATATCTGGAGTGGAATACCTGGAGTAGAATATCTGGAATGGTATATCTGGAGTGGAATACCTGGAGTGGTATATCTGGAGTGGAATACCTGGAGTAGAATATCTGGAATGGTATATCTGGAGTGGAATACCTGGAGTGGTGTATCTGGAGTGGAATACCTGGAGTGGTGTATCTGGAGTGGAATACCTGGAGTGGTATATCTGGAGTGGAATACCTGGAGTAGAATATCTGGAATGGTATATCTGGAGTGGAATACCTGGAGTGGTGTATCTGGAGTGGAATACCTGGAGTGGTATATCTGGAGTGGAATATCTGGAGTGGAATACCTGGAGTAGAATATCTGGAATGGTATATCTGGAGTGGAATACCTGGAGTGGTATATCTGGAGTGGAATACCTGGAGTAGAATACCTGGAATGGTATATCTGGAGTAGAATACCTGGAGTGGTGTATCTGGAGTGGAATATCTGGAGTAGAATCCCTGAAATAGAATACTTGGAGTGGAATATCTGGAGTAGAATATATGGAGTAGAATATCTGGATTGGAATACCTGGAGTGGAATATCTGGAGTGGAATTTCCAGTGCTATCCTTAAGATATAAAACCCAACTACTGTGATATAATAATGTTATCATGTGCACATACATTAAAATTACCTGCATAGAATATTTGGAATGTGAATCACTGGAAACATATTGCATATATTGCAAACATTTGTCAAATATTTTTTTTTTGTTTTTGTTTTATTTTTGTCAAATATAGGTGATGAGATTATACGTGTAGCAATGTTAAAACAAGGTTCAGCCTTTCAAGACTTTTGTCTGCTTGCAGGATCCTTTTCTATCCATTGTTTATGATAGGCTTGGCTTATGATAGGTATGGTTTATGAATTGGAAAATGTGACACTTCACTCTTTTGTACTAAGGCAATATATCGGAGTCATCAGAACAGTTTTCTTATCAGCAACTACCAGTTCTTGAGGGGGCAATTAGGTCATAATACCCAACACCCCACGTCCATATCTTCCTTCCTTACACCGTGTTTCTATTGTGTCTTTTTTTCACATTGAGAGGGATTATTGGAAACATCTAGTTTGATCTTACCTTAAGTGCTGTCCTGTCTTCCGAAGGGGAAGTACTGCCTGATCGGTATACCTTCAAAAGAATTTTTGCTGCTTTGATGATTCACATTCCTGTTCTGTATAAATCAATAGGAGCACAGGCGTCTGGCTTGCTTGGTCAAGATGGCAGGCAGAAACGAACCCTTCAGTCTGCTCTTAACCACTGGAAAACACAGCTACCTCAGGAGCTGCTACAGGTCTTGTGTTCGAGGGATTTGTATTGCCAGAATATTGGCATATTGGCTTCATTTACAGACTCTGTATTCTGCAGCCCGTCCTGCTGATCAAATGTGCTGCTATGCACTGAACACTCTGTCCTTTCTTCATTTCTCCATCTCAATGACGAGATATAATTGGTTGAGAAAAAAGAGGGCTCAACCAATCACACCCTGTCCTTTCCAATACACAGCGTACGCAGATGCTTTTACACTCGTATTTCTTATTTTCTTGCGATTGTTTGTTTGTTTTGAACCCTGCTCCCTTGTTTTAACAAGTTAATAATTTTAACTTACAAATTAATTTTGAAACCATTAGATAGATCAAATATTTCTAAATAAAAGTCTTAAATCCATTTGAAATGTAAAAGGAGCAGTTACTCACATTGACCTTGTTTCTATCTCAAAGCAACAGTGAACAGAAACAAGAAAGCAATTCTACCATTTGATCATGGATTTTAAAACATGTCGTAATTAGGATGTGGAAAACAGTTATTTTGGAAGATTTTCAAAACAGCTTTGTCATACTACCATTCTCTTCTAGTGAAAAAAAAAACCCCAAATCAAAACAAAGTATTCATACATCACCTCTTCAACTTTTGACTGAATCCAACACCTGTCATGTACAACAAGTCGAAGCTATGGATGAGTTCCCTTTAACAGTTTTTTGCACCACCACACTCACAGGCGTAGGGATATCAAGCTTTAATTAATTCAGTGACTGGAGTCTCACCAGGAATGTGGGTGTAGTTATACGTCCATCAGGGCCAAGGCACTTTTAATTACAGTAATATTACTGCACATGTCACTTCAGTAGAAATGTCTGCCTGGAGAGAATCGTCTGACATTTGGTTGGAGCTCAGTGGACTAGACATGACTTCTACTGTGGCTAAAGCCTCAGCTTAACAATTCAGCCTGGGATGAATCATTCCTGGCCTGCTCTGTGTCATGCTCTCCCTCGCTCTCCTTCTCTCTCTCTCTCTTTCTCTCCCTCTACCTCGCTCACTCTGCCTTTGTGATGACATTGAACAGCATGAATTTGCGCCCACATGCATGTTGGGTGGGTAATAATAACCGTGCATATCAGTGGCTGGGTAGTAAGGTTTCAGCATGCTGGGAGCATGGTGGGATCACCCCCTGTGGAGAATGGTGAATGGTACTTAACACAGGCTAGGCAGTTCCCCACACATGCTACTTCAGTCCCAACTTGTGGGCTTAGACAATGTGTGTCCAATCTGAATATTCCCAATCTGTAGAAACACTGCTTTCATACTTCAGATCAGTGTAAATGAACTAATGAATATGTTTTGTCCATCATACCTGCATCCAGATCATTGGGTTCCAGAGTAGAGGAACATGTGGACAGTTTCTCTTCCCCTCCCACCACTGACGTCTTCAGGGATGCATTTCCTACAGTAATCTGGCCTCTTAAGATTCAGACATTGTCCATATGATTTTAGTCTCCTCCATCTTTCTGACATTATGTTACAGCCAGCGGAAGAAACCACAGATTATGCATTCAACCCTCATGTGTTGTAAGTGGTTCTCTTTTGAAGGAGTCTTACCTATGTGCTGACTTCAAATAAGGGAGATAATCATTGTTCTATCCATGAGGTGTTTACCTGCAGTCGTAACATTTGGAGTCAGGGCCAATTCTGATCATTTGGTGCCCTGGGCTATTGCTCCACACCCCCAATCGAAACAGAAAAAAACACAAACACACATCACAGCTACATTTCCATTAAGCTATAGTTAAAATATTTACCCTCACCACTCACTGTGAAAGGGGATAAATGTTCCACAGTGGTCATGTTAGGTTTAGGAAAATCTGACATTTTTCATTTTCAATGCCAAGTTCTTGGTCTGAGAGACCCTTAGAATTGAGAGTTTGCTTTGAGCAACACGCTATTGTTACAGCTCCTCAGAGAAGATGCCAGGAAAGTCTGCTCTTCACGTCAGGTCTGAGCCTAGAAACATCCACAACTGCTGCATTGCTCTTCTCAGCCTCTCAACCAGATCAGATGCTCCTCTAGCTGATCAAGACGTCTTTTGTTTTCTTATCTTTTTTTATGGACAACAGCAAAATACAGGTGCTGTTTTCTGTAAAATACAGACAGTTGCTGTATCTGGGCCATTTAGACTTAGACTTAATCTTCTTTTTTGTCGTTTCAGCCATATGCCGGCGTAGTGTGAATAAAATGGAGTGTCTTCAGGGCAAGGTGCAAATAATAAGACAGTTCAGAAGGATTAAGGATCACATTCAGAGTCAAGAGTACACCAGATGAACCTAACAGTAGCATATTAGCAGTTGCAGTAGCTCCTGTGTTCACTTGTAGAAGGACTTCTCTCAGCACTGCTACATGACACGCCTCCTGTGCTCCTGACTTTGCAGTATCATCTTCCAGAAGGATCCGTGCAGTGGTTGACATGCCTCCCCAAAATAGCCCACTATGGAGTGGAGGCAGAGAAGAGCGTGGATGGTTTTTGTGGGGCTCCACAACATGCAGTGGCATCAGGGGAGCTTTTTGCTGTTTCAGCTTCCACTAGATTGAATGTGTGCCCACCACCACATGACGTAAAAAGGCCCCTTGGATTCACTTCCAGCAGCATGGCCTGGGTATCTTTCATTTCTCCACTTTCCAAATATGCACCAGTGTCACCAGATGGCTCTCTGCAGTCTTCAGAAGGTATATGAGATCTTGTACACTCTTCAAACACAGGGAAGATTTTCTTCAGTGGTTTCTACAGCCTCAAGGAAACCCATAAAACGCTCCATGGTTTTAGTGTCATCTAAGGAAGCTATTAAAGGATCACTCACAGTTGTTATCTGATACGATAAATCAATCAGTTGATTTTCTTCCTCACACATTATATTTCAGTGACATGAAATTTGGTCTTCTCCTGAAAAATAAGATGGACAGAGCTAAAATCCTCAATGCTTGTCTGTTTTTAGAGCAGTGCAGTGTCTGTGAGGACTTCATACCACATATTACTGTATGTCCTCATTCAAAAAGTGCTTATTTTCAGCACCTTTTAAGTATTGTGTTTTATCAAGTTATGTTTACTTCTTACATGACATGTGCATACAGATTTCTGGTGGTTGGGCTATATAAACACAATTGTTTTTAAATTAATCTAATTCATTAAATCAAACAAATTTCTCTTTTACTGCTAAAATAATTCTCCTTCTTTTGAATGAATCCTGTTGAAATCAATAAAGTTACTGCCTTTTCTTGTAATGGATTAGTCAGTTTCCTCAAACAGACAGGGAATAATGGGTTAACCAGGGTATGCCATGACAACACTAACCATGAAGGAAACCGTGAAGAAGCAAATGACAGAACAGCCTCAGAGGTGCTATAGTGAATTGTTCTATTAACCATAGCAATGGTGGTATAACAACGCACATGCACCAATATCCCTGGCAGACTTTATCTCGTTATTAACCATAGCAATGGTGGTATAACAACGCACATGCACCAATATCCCTGGCAGACTTTATCTCGTTATTAACCACAGCAATGGTGGTATAACAACGCACATGCACCAATATCCCTGGCAGACTTTATCTCGTTATTAACCACAGCAATGGTGGTATAACAACGCACATGCACCAATATCCCTGGCAGACTTTATCTCGTTATTAACCATAGCAATGGTGGTATAACAACGCACATGCACCAATATCCCTGGCAGACTTTATCTCGTTATTAACCATAGCAATGGTGGTATAACAACGCACATGCACCAATATCCCTGGCAGACTTTATCTCGTTATTAACCATAGCAATGGTGGTATAACAACGCACATGCACCAATATCCCTGGCAGACTTCAGGTGACACGGAAAACCGACCGACATCAAGAAAAAGGACTAACCAAGAAGCAAAGAGGAGAAACCAAACCCGAAAACTTTCCTACCTCCCAGACTAACCTCAAAACAAAGACAAGCCAATATAAGGTAAGCAGCAAGCCGGCCTGCTCCTGGAACGGGCTAACCGGTCTGAGGAAAGAGAAAATAAAAGAGAGCACAGCGAGGTGTAATGTTCTGCTGCCTTCATCTGGTGAGAGTCCCAAGTCAACAGCTCAGACCTCAGCTCACCTATGAGGGCCGGCTGGTCTGCAGGTGCTGTCGTGATGCCCTCTTGTGGAGACGGTTGTGTTTGAGAGCGTGGGTGGTGGAGTGGTGTGTCCGCGGCCTGTGGAGGTGTGGCAGCCACACCAGCAGTTGCAAGCATACACATGCGAGCATACACAAACATCACCCATTTGAGCAGAAGACTTCAATTAGGCCGGTTTATGATTTTTTCCCCCCAAAGTTGTATTGTAGGCAGAAAGGAAACCACACTTGAAAAAGGGAACTACAAAGCCAGAGAAAGTAAACAGTATTTAGCATTGTATTGATTAGCTCCGATTAGCTTGCCCTTCTGTTCCTGGTGCTGCAAACTCCATGCTTTTCAAATGCCTTCAGATGTATCTGGTCCTCACATCAGTAGCAGGACTAGTGTCATTGTTAATGGATGCAGTAGCACTGGCTGCCTGTGCTTCCTTGGTCTTGCACAGATTTTGCACCATGGTCTGTTTGTCCTGCTCCCTTTTGTTATCTGATTGTACCAGTTATGCCACTGACGCCTGAATGTGCTGTGCATTATGGGTATAAACCACCAAGCTGCAGTGATAATAGGCAACAGTCTAATCTGGCAACATGTCATCACGGCAGAGGGATGTGTGCGTAATTGAGCCACGCTATGATTGACAGGCCTTCACAGACCCTGTTCTACGTCAAATGACCTCGTCCACTTATCTGTAGAAAACACGAGGCAGTCCAAAGCCCCGTGACGAATTCATCTTTAACAAATTACCTTCTCAGCCGTGAGAATTTTGATATTGCTCCTAACAATCAATTAATGGCAGCCTGGTGCTCCCAGTCTGGACAGACTGCAGAAGCAGCAGGGCCTACATCCACAGCCCAGCAGCATTCACACCGTTAGCCCGCCGTGTCTTCTCCTGTTTTAAGGGTGAGTAAGCAGTGACATATCCCTGGCTCTCGCACGCACAGGGGGGAGAGAAGAACGGAGCAGAGCTGGGGAGTTTTCTCCACACCTACACGGATTGAGCTGCCTAATGGGTATTGGGTGTTTTGTGCAGCTAAAAGCAGTTGCCCATTATTAGAAATGGTTCTAAATAGATCCACATTGCTACCTATGTGCTGTCTATCTATCTATCTATCTATCTATCTATCTATCTATCTATCTATCTATCTATCTATATATATATATATATATATATATATATATATATATATATATATATATATATATATATATATAAACCAAAGGATTATGAGAATATGCTACATACACAGCAACAGCCATAATAATCGCATGTAGAAAAATCCACCTTGGCATATCATATGTATAAATTACCATTTTCATGTTGTAAAATCCCCAGCGCGGTTCACCTCAGTAGGTATTATATTCTAATAGCCAGGCAGGGTGTTTTAATTAGTGTGGAATCCTTGTTATGGAAGGCAGATGGCAGAATCCTCTGTCTTTTGTTAAAGTCACACTAATTAAAATTCTTCGAGAAGCTTGTTCCCTCCAGAATGCATAATAAGATGGCCCAGCTCGGAAACTAATAAGAACCCTGATGCCTTGACAACGGACTCACCTTGAAACTCGGCGAGTCATTTTCTTAACGGTAACCTCCGAAGTCTTCCTAGGATCAGGGAGTAGTCAGAGATGGACAAATGTTAGAAAGTTGTGGAGAAATGTCATCTTGAATTGAGACTGCTCTCACTGAGGTCAGTTCTGTATGAATGCTTTATAAGTATTTAATGGTGAAAACTCTACTGGATGTAGTGATTGTAAACCCTGTTGTCATCCTGTTCAGAGAGACGAGCGCGCACATCTGTAGCCACACTCACAGAATTGCTATAAACTCTGCGGTTCTGATGTTCCAATCAAAGGAAGCAGCGGTGGGAATATGGGCTGAGTAAGGCCTGGGCGAGACAGGGCCTTTCCACCCACCGCTGCTCCGCACAGCTGACTGCCACATGCCACTCTCTGTGGCTGTTGCTAGACACGTCTTTGAAAGTGCAGCTTTGAGGAGGATCTGTAGATACGGCTCTGAAGCTGCTCCACGCTCTCCCACAAGCCGGATGCAAGAGAAATGAGGCGAAACTGGATGCAAATGAAACAAAACTGCAAATGTGATTTTACAGAGGAACCTCGGTCATGTTTATCAGCTGAAATGAATTTCAGTATCTTTGCAGTATCAGTTTTCAGGTTTTTTTTAATTAAATATATGCAGAGGTGCATTTGAGTTAGAAAAGACTCTATCACAGTCACGTGGGCTGGACACCCCCTTGTACTACATTATGGCTTGGACTTGCTAGATCTGATGTTGCAAACATTTGCATTTTATGTTATGTTATATCAGTAACCTATTACCTTAATATCAAATAATTTATTATTTCACAGTTTTTCTTTAAATATATTAAGTGTTGAAAAAGAAAGACGTGTTATGTATGCCATGAATGAATATACAAAAACAGAGAAAAAGAAAGAAGATGTCATGTATGTAACAGAGGAGCCTATTCTAGGCTTTGGCAGGTTTAATCATTTGCCTTAAAAAAAACCATCGTGGTTTTAGGTAAGACCAAATGGATGGTTTTCCTTAGTTCCTTCTTTGGTAAGCTCTACTGTTGGAAGGCAGGTACTAAAACCATGTGTGTAATGCTAATGAGTTTCATTACATTGTCAGCAAACAGTCACAGCAATACATGTCTAATGGCAGCCTTTCTGAAATATTAAGTCATTTTTGGAAAGCAAACTGGCCAAACTGCTTCTCGAGAGCCACTGCTGCATGAGCATACAGTTTTATGTGGACAGAGCAGTTCACACATACATACATACATGAAGAAAGATCATCAGTGTGTTATTCACCAAAGCAAGTGAAAAAGTGTAGTGTGCACTAAGGTCTCCATGTGCTTTGTGTTTATGTCTCTTTGTGGTCCCTTCCAAGCTTGGAGCACAGTCTCATCTCAAAACATGGACATGTTGGCTTGTACCTTAAGAGACTACTGCATCAGTCTAACAAACATCAACCATCCTGACTACAGACAGCTGAGTCTGCAAACTCACCTGCCTCAACATTCATGTCATTGTTGGAATCTATAACACGGATTGCTATGAGATCTACTGGATCCAGGCTGGTAACCAGCTTTGCTAGCCCATTGGACAGCATAGTTATGGCCAATTCACAACCTACTGGTGCGTTGGTGTGCTGCTTCAGTGGGTGTCTTGCTATTGCATCCAAGTAGCCAGTTTGGAGCCAGACCTTCCCGAGTCTGGATCCAATATTTCAGCCACTGAAGAATTCCTTTTGGCCCAAGAAACTGTATTTACATGGACATTTAATGCAAATTGTAATCCTATATCAACAGTCTTATCTCAACCATACTTGATTAATTTAAGGCTATGGTTTTCATGCTGGTTGAGGAAAACTTGCAGTGGTAATTGTCGTTCTTGCATAACACCATTCATAGGTAAACCTTTTTTTTCAGTAGTGTCTTATTTTCTCAGACAGTAAGCCATATGGTGCGTTCTGATTTAATGCAGGTTTGTGGGGTCTCTTATCTCACCAGTTATGAATGCCATAGTTGGGATGAGTAACTTGGCACTGAATTTATTTTGCTTGCTAAGACTTAATAAGGAATGGTGTTAGGAAATTTATATCTGATTTACTGTAATAAGTCTTTTAAATGATGCTAATTCCTCTGTTGGTTTTAAATAATGTACCTGGAATGGTGAAACATGAGTTGTTTCCCTCAACCCAATTAGTCTTTGTAAGTGTGTCAAAACACATTTTCACACTGTCATTCTGATCAAGCTTAAGTCCTGCAGGCTAAACATGTGCAACATGTATCATACAGACTAAAAAGAGTGTTCACGTGTTTTTAACATGTATCATACACACTGACAGGAGTGTTCACATGTTTTTAACATGTATCATACACACTGAAAGGAGCGTTCATGTGTTTTTAACATGTATCATACACACTGAAAGGAGTGTTCACGTGTTTTTAACATGTATCATACACACTGAAAGGAGTGTTCACGTGTTTTTAACATGTATCATACAGACTGAAAAGAGTGTTCACGTGTGTTTAACATGTATCATACAGACTGAAAGAGTGTTCACAAGGATTTATGTATCATACAAGCTGAAAGGAGTGTTTATGTGGTTTTAACATGTATCATATAGACTGACAGGAGTGTTCACATGTTTTTAACAGTGTCTTGGTATCATACAGACTGAAAGGGGTGGTCACATCATTTTAACAGTGTCTTGAATCAAATCCCTATCATTTGCAACCTGAGTGTAATTCATCACTTTGGACTACAGTTCAGGACTTTGTGAAAAGCCAGTTGTTGTAAATGTGCCATTTTGGATCAGAGCTGCTGGTGAACCTGTAGTCCGAGACTTTGTTGCTTGTTTCGACTTGCTGATGCCTTTCAGCATGTTATTGTGGAGTTGCAAAATAGACACCGTTTTTTAAGCTCTTTTCATTCAGCATTAGTGCCTTATTTTGTGCTTCTGACTCCCCAAAAGTCCTTTTTGAATCTCTTCTCAGGCAGAACTTTAATGCTGCGCCATTATTAACAAAGACCTTTAACACACAAAGTTAAGGTCAGTTAATTATTTGACCATTAAATCTTTGAAGCTGCTCCCAAGGCGCGGAGAGCGTGGAGTTCAGTCTCCCTCGCCTCCTTCCCCGGCGCAGTCTGGAATTCAAATCCCTGCAGATAATGAGAGTGGTAAAACTCGGCAAGTGAGGAGGTCTCGTCCTGAAGTGCAGCTCCCGCGTCCTCATGAGCCAATTTAGTTTCAGGTAATTAAGTCACGGGCTGGTACAAGTTGGGGGCGGACTGGTGTGCGCGGGGGAGCGGGGGAGGGGAAGTGCCACGGCCGCCGCGCCTCTCTGACCTGCTGCCCATGTTTTTGTCTTTTGGACAAATTAAATGCTCATTATGAGGAAGATGCAAAGCAAAACTACCCTGCCTGGCCCCATTCAATGGCATTAAAGAATCCTGGCCCTCGCTACATTGACCAGCTCAATTCTGCATTAATGACATGCACGAGAAAAGTAATTTCCATGTCTCCATATTGTCATGTTGTGTCATCAGATTTTTTTCGAGGCGGATAATTCCACGACCATGTTAAAGTCTCACACAGGTCTCGCTTCCTAATGATGTGATGCGACTGCGCTTCTTTGTGTTTTTGATTAAAATGTTCTCAAAATGAATAAAAACATTGGTAGAAATGTGTTATGCCTGGATTGATATCTTTGTATATGTGCACTTCAAGCAATAATTGAGGTCATGCAGTCTATTAAGGCTTTATAATAATTTAGTAAGGAACATTTGAATGCTGTTACAGTCCATGAGAAGGAACAAGAGCATTACAGTAAAGTGTTCATTGCTTCAGCTGGATAATGTTGTTGGGGCCAGAAAAAACCCAAGTGGACGTTAATGGAATCTGCTTCTCTGTGTTTGTCCTTGGGACTCTATGGTCTGGATGTTTTACGGTTAGTAACACAACTGAGCCCATAAACGTTCCAGTAATAAGCTTGTGCGTTGAATCAGGTATGTCATAACCAGAAGAAATGCGCAGTGTATTAAGTGCCCGTAGAGAACAGGGAGTGAAACCTGGTCCTCTTGGCCTTGAGATGTGTGAGAACCTCAGCAAAGCTGCACATTCAGACGGAATGTTCTCGCACAAGATTATGCGGTACATGGCATCACTGACAGACGTCTGATGAAGGTGTTTTCCATGTTTGTTAAACTGACAGTCATTTTTGTCTTCTACATCCCCATGGTGACTAATTAAGATGAGAACTAACATTTACTCACAGTCTTCCTGCTGTAGAAGCACAACAGCCTGGGCCTCAGAACTGCTTGTTTGCATGTTTTCGACAAGAAAACATGCACAAATTAGGGAATTTGGTTTATTTATTTATTTTTGTTGTAGCTGACAGATCTTATCTTTCCTACTCGGGGGGGTACCTCATACATGCAGCAATTATCCTGAATAGGCATTTTGGGGGACGGGTTTCAGGTGTCCTTAATCCTAAGGTCATTCTTCAGAGTGGTGAAAGGCACTAGGACCTCAGTGTTTATAATGCATGTATTTTAATAAATGTATGATGTCTTTTTTATGATTTTAGATGTATTTCAGTCTTTCTGTGGATGTAGTTGAACTTACAAATTCTCTGTGGGAAACTAAACCATCTCCAGTTGTAATATTAACTCCCCCTGTTTGTGATTTTCTTGACACAAGTGCTTCAGGTAATGGTTCAACTAAACATTTCAGGTGGCTAGCTCAGTACAAGCAGGCCTGGACACATGGATTTATATGATATGGAAAAATACTGTAAAATCAGATGACCGGTTAGTCTTTGTCCATTCTTTTCTAGGCAGCAGGTGGATATACTGCACTGTTTACTGAAATCTTATATGAATTTGCCCTTTAGTGAACAGTATTATCTGTTGACAGTCAAAGGAAATCATCAGTGTTTGGACGCGTCCCCTCATAGCTAATGCAGATCAGCTCCTGCTCTGTGTGTTTGGACACAGACCGTCGTTAGTTATCTTAGATCAGCACTTCAACGGTGGCTCATCATTACCTTAATTAGGTTTTCAGTCCTTTAAGCACTCATTGACATATGGCATTATGGCGCTAACACTACGTCACACAAGACAGCTTTAATCAATAACTCCGCCAGATCCAAACCTTAACCAAACCTCAGAGTTAAAAAATAATAATAACCTTAAACTTTCCACACTTTATTATGTTGCCATGTCATTTGTACACATTTCAAGACTGAAATAAGAAAAAAATCTTAATATTAAATCAATTTCCATTAATAAGACTCAGTGTTAATCAGCAGGGTCTCATTATGATTTCACAGGGTGCCATTTTCCAAATGTCAGTCAAAAAAAACTTGTTTGTTCCCACAACAAAATCGATGGCTGTCTTCTGGCGTCTAAATGTTTCATTACTGTAAATACAGCGGGGGAGATATGGATTGGGGGCGGGCTGGTGGGGGCCAGCATGCGGTTGGCTGGGAGCAAGGCCTGCAATAAAAGCCCATTGATCTCCTGAACTCAGTAATATAGAGCTGGCCCTGCTGGGAGCCGGGGGCCGCAGTGATGGGGCCCTGTACTGCAGAGACTCACAGGGCTCTCGGACTCCACTCCTGCTCTCATATTGATGGCCAGAGGATGTGATCACTTCACCACTGGGGGTTGTCATTTTTCAATAAGACAACAGCAGTCTGCTCATATTGCTGTTTTCTGCCTGTCTAGTAGTTGTGTGTGTGTGTGTGTGTGTGTGTGTGTGTGTGTGTGTGTGTGTGTGTGTGTGTGTGTGTGTGTTGTGTGTGTGTGTGTGTGTATGTGTGTGTGAGGGAAGGTCTTGAGGGAGTCATTAGCCATATCAGAGGCAGATCCATAGATGATTACCAAGGTCAGCCTCAGTCAATAAAACTCAGGCAAGAAGAGAGAGAGGAGATGGATGTCCGAGTTGATGTGGAGCAAGAACACGCACCTGTAATGACTTTACTCTATAGCAGACGTGCTGGTGCGCAAGTGCCGACTTGTAGCGCCATAATGGACATCGTGCAGAAAGACAAGCAGATCATTCAAGTGGAGAGGGCCCAGCAGATGTCACTCTAATCAAATCTCCCGCTCTGCTGTTTGTGCGCTCCAGATGAAGTGAGGCTGATATGAGGCAGAGGGCGAGAGATAATAAGACTCAAAGATTTATTATAGGCTCAAGTATGATGAGGTACTGAATGAATTGTATGTGGGAACTTCCTAATGAAAGGCTTCCTGTCAACTTTAATATATTGATCTGGAATGTCATTAGCTGCCAAAATCAAAATAACCCTGGGAAGGAGGGGTCTTTGTCCCGGTCCTCCAGGGGTTTTTAGTCCAGATCCTCCAGGGGTCTTTGGTTCAGAACCTCTTCTGTCCATCTTTCCTCTTCCTCTTGCATATGTTGCTGTGCCTTGTTGAACACAGAGGACAGAGAGCCTAGAGCTACCATAAATGCCTAGATTAGATCACCAAAAAAAACTACCAAATGTAATATGTTTCACGAATTAGTTTTCTTCTTAAGCACTTAATGTAGCTCCTATTTAATTAATAACTTCTGTGTACAAGCAACACACACCTTATCAGGAGTCCTGCTGCCTTTACAACCTGTTTGATTACAGTAAATATTTTCAAGCCTGTTTTAATGCCAATATACTTCAATTAGAATTATGCAGTGTGCAGAAGAAGAAAATATTTTTGGCTCATTTAAAACAGTTTCAACCACAAAGGTTTTAGCTGATTGGGTTTGATAATTATGGCTTTGGGAATGGTTAATTAAATGTAAAACACAATTATTGACAAAAAGACACTTGCATCGCAATAGGCATTTATGAAACATTTTTAATGAATATGGAAATCATTAATCATTGCTTAAATAAAGTGTGTGTGTGAGTGTGTGCATGCATGCGTGCGTGTGTGCATGCGTGTGTGTGTGTGTGTGTGTGTGTGTGTGTGTGTGTGTGCGTGCATGCGTGCGTGTGTACATGCGTGCGTGCGTGTGTGTGTGTGTGTGTATTCTTCACTATGTCCCTTATTTTACACCCCCCCCTTTTCTCTCCAGCTGCATTCACTTGAAAAAAAAGAAAATAAAATACTGCCAAAGGCATAAACAATTATCAGTCACCTCTAATCCTGTGTTCTGGCCAAAAAAAGAGTGGAAAAAAAACGTGCTTCCCTCTCTGTGTGGGAGCTCTGTGACTAACACACTTTATTTGACAAGTACAGCCAGCCGAAACACTGCACATTGGACAGCAAAATACCATTCATGTTTAATTCAGCGATGGTTCCCTTTGCTACTGCTGCAGATATGAGGGTGGTCACTGGAGCTGTGGTTCTGGGCCCATGTCTGTTGGATGGGAAGATATGAAGGTGGTCACCGGAGCTGTGGTTCTGGGCCCATGTCTGTTGGATGGGAAGATTTCTGTTAACGGAGTCCGAGTCATGCTGCCTTGATCAGGATCTGAGACTAAGCACCTCTCGCTCGCCGAATAACATCAAAAAATGCTAAAAATGCTGGGTTAGGTTATCTAGTTCTGCTTTTCATGGAGAATTTTGTCCCTTGGTAGAGTTTAACCCCAACACCTATCTAAGACGCCTTGCTGTGGTTTGCAAATAGCCATGAGGCCTTATTTTCTGGATCGGGGTGTTACACTACACACTTGGGAACTCTGTGTCACATCAGAGCTCCCATTTGAGATTTGGTGCATTTGGAAAGCAACTTGGTGTCTTTTAAACTTGTTCCCATGCAAAGTTCTCAAATACCTCAACACACTTGAAGGAGACCCCTATCACTGGTCTTTAACACAACGAGGCATCATTCATCATCATCAGCTCGCTGAATGAATCAGTGGACTGGATCCCAGTGGGACAGTACATTCCCAGTACAATCTATCCCCAATTTTACTGGGAAGGAAATCAAAGTCATATGCTGTCTAGCTCACCTGGTCATTTGGACCTGGGAATGATTGCATTTCTAAATCTCTTGGATAGTATATTGTGGCCAGTAGTCCATTTATGGCTTATCAGTGGATGTGTGTCAGAGGTGTGTCCCTCTGTAGACAGGTACAGTAGTAGTATTGTGTGATTCACATAATGCATACAGTTCTGGGAATCATGAATAAAACAAACAAACATAAAAAAATAGTGTAAAAGCTGCTTTATGAGCTGCTTCTGTGCATGGCATCAGGCATGCATTATTAAGAAGCAAGGTAGGAGTCTTGTGGAATAAAAATAATTGGGTTGCCATCGTGGTGTTATTGCAAATGCTGTTGCAGAGCTTAGGAAAAAACATCTTTCACCAGCGGAGAGTACCGTGCAAAAGAGGGAGTAGTGTGCACTGGACAGGGAGCAGAGGTGATGCTCTGATATGTTTTAGCATGGAATCAAGTATGATCACCCTGTCTCTTCTCAAACCAGGCTCCTCTGAAGGCCCAGGCAATTTCTGACACCAGTTGGAATGTGGAAAAGTGGCCATGTCAGGCTCCGCTCGGAAACCAGCTGCTGGGAACCTTCTGTCACCTTCAGTCACTGTGGTTTCTGCTGTGCCTTAATTCATCCTTTCAGACTGGCATAATGGCAGCTGTCTGAAATGGGTCTATGTTTTCTGATCTTCCCAGCACCTCTACCAGAACATTTGAAAACAGTAAATTTAGACTTGTAGCCATACCATTTCTTTATCATTGGGCTATTTCTGGTCAGCTTCTAACTTTTTGGTTGTTTGTTTAGTCATTTATTTATTGTACGTGACATGGAACATCTGAGCAAGTAGGCATATGGAAGCATTATAAACAAACGACATCGTGAGTGGAGATTTGTAACCTACATAGAGAAACATACACGTTGGCATACCTGTGTATGGGCCTACCACCGTTTCAAATACAGATACAATAATGTAGAACTGTAAGACATATTAGACGACGAGTTAGTCAAAAATAAAGGGGGGGGGGCAATCAGTGCCCTCGATCCTGTCGCTCTGCATTGTTTTACGTTGTTTACCAAAGCGACTGAAAAAAACAAACAGGAAGCAGGAAGCAATTAAATACGACTGCGTCCTTTATCAGCGGGCATTGGTGTTGACGTGGTTTATCGCTGGCGAAAGTGCGTCATGTGGAACGCGTTGCTTTCTGTCACCGCCATTAAGATGTTAGAATTCAATTGCGGTTAAAACAGAAAGAGCTCGGCAGCGGCGCGAGAGCCGCGCTGTATGGCGATGCGCGTGCAACCAATGGACTTTTAATTAGATCCTTCTGTTCTCGTGCCAGAGCCACGCGCAACCTCAGTGGGCCGCTCGCGCTCTCACGTCTCCATAGAAACCAGAGGCGCGGCTCAGCGTTGGTTCACGAAAATGTTATTTTGCATCCAACTTTTGCCTCGACTTTAAATGCGCCCTGACATATTATATTTTTGGTAGTTACATATTACACGCCTTTTCCTCCCCATCAGTTGTCTTTTTATAACATTTTGACGTGAAACTTTGACGTGTAATATATTCTACCAGAAACCCCTGCTGGTGCCTTGCCATTTAGCCTAGCTTTTATCCCAGCTTTCAACACTCCTTTTGAAAACCTGCTCACCTGCGGAAGAATCTACTTGTTGATGCAAATTTCATGCATTTTTGATGGCTTATTGCAAGAGCCCGTGTTTCAGAAATCCCCCCGTGTAGCCTGCGACTCTGAGATCTCCAATATAAACAAGCAGAGCCGCACAGAGAGATGTCAGTCAGCACCGAACCCGCCCGGCGGCCCGGCCTGTCTGCTCACGCCAGCACCACCTGGGAGTCCCATATCCAGGTCAGCAGTCATACAGACATCTGGACTCTACCAGCTAGGGCGGAGCAGCACATAGATGGAGACTCTCCTTATCTCTGTCGTCCATTCTCTCTCTTTCTCTCTCTCTCTCTCTCTCTCTCTCTCTCTCTCTCTCTCTCTCTCTCTCTCTCTCTCATGTCATTTTTCTATATTTTCTATTAATTGTTTTAGTGGCATGATATGTCAAACATTTACATTAAACATTTATAATATTACCAAGATATAGAATGTTATTTTTAAGTATTTTTAAGTTGCATAACCTACACAAAAAAAAAAAAAAAAAAAAAATAATAATAATAATAATAATAATAATAATAATAATAATAATAATCAAGAAGATATAATTACATCTAAAGACTTTAGGACATTTTGCTGTCATTTTTGCAGTCCTTTGTTTTAGTCCTTTCCCTGTTGGCACAGACATAAATGCTGTAAGTGAGTTTTTGTGATTGTCTCCCAATTCTGCAGTCCCGGCTGTGAAGACATGGAGGGACGTCAACTTCAGCCTTTTTTCTGTTTGCTCAAAAGCACTTCTAGTATGCAATGCATCCCACTTTAAAAGGTCTTACAGTAATAACACGATTCCATGACTTGACCATTTAGAAGCATGTATTGCTTATCATTTACTACACTTTCATTTGTTTGAATGTTGGAATGTTATTTGCTTTATGATATTCTCAACAAGCTGGGACCAGGTTGATGAAAAACTCCAGTCAGATTCTCTCTGTGATTTATAACACTTTGCATCCTACTGTTTGCACTTGACACATCTCTAAATGTAAAGGAACATGTCTGAACATTAGCGAGGCAGCCTGAAGTGCTTTAGCCTCTTTGGATGTGAGTCTGTGCACCTGCACTATTTTTACCTCTGTGAGTCAAGGGCCTTTACATGTAGACCGGCTTCTAATGTTGTTAGTAACAACTAAGTCTGAGAGCCAAACATACTAAATGTTAAACATAAAAGCATAGGCCTACTATATTCTGGGGATGTTTCACTTACAAAGTGACAGTCATCTTATATAGCAATATTTACTAAGAAGCGTGATCATAAAAATGTAATTGTGAAAGCATATTTTTATTTAATTGGATCTTTAATATTCATCCTTACGGTGGTGGAAAGACAGCTATGTTAATAGAGGTGCTGTAAAACTGGCAGGAAGTACCCAGACCATCAGTGTGGCCAGGATGTTGGGAACAGGGATGATTTCAGAGCTCTTGCTGACCTGTGCTTATTGGAGCCAGCTGGCATAACCAGTGGGTCAGAGGACTGGCCTTCCTTTATTACTCATTATCTCTCTTTTACACTTTTAGGTTGATGACAATTGGCTAGCAATCAATTGATCAATAGACCCATAAATCAAACAATTAATCAAGCACTAACTAAACAATCCATAAATCAAGCATTTTTTGTGCGTGTGAAGAGGTTAAATATGTAGTACATGTACCAGTATATGTATCAGTTTACTAGTTTTATGTTGCACATATATTTTCTTTGCAAAAATTGTTGTTCAATTTGCATTACAAGGACTTAGTGCAGTTATAAAATATAGAATTAAACTTGAATCAAGTGGATGGGAGTCAGACAATGACAGATGTGAAGCCATAACCATCCAGTCTGTGTTTGTATACATGAAGGAGTAGAAGATGGCGTTCCTGGAGTTACTAAGACCTAAAGCAGTACTCCTGGAACAGCTGTAGCTGCTGCTTTCTCTGTCTTTTATATCTAGTCAGGCACTGACAAACCTGTCTTGGCACTACTACACCAGCGCCTGTCCAGGGTGCCTGTGTCACTCTGTGGGGGTGCTGGCTACCTACGAGTGGAGAGAACACGGCGTCTTCCGTATCGGTTACCACGGCCAAGACTGATCCTCACTCCTCCTCTGTTGCTCCCGTGTCATTTACAACCATGGGAGTTGTCAAACGATGATAAAAACATCCTAAAACTATTATTGCAGGTTTAAGAGGAATTTGTATACAGTTAGCTTCTCTTAATATGAATATGCAATGCTCTAATTGCCTGATATTTATGTACCTTTTTTTAAATGAGCAAAAATGTGATGAAGGCTGCAACTTCTGTGAGTACCGAGGTTGTGCACTAAGGCACCTCAACACAGAGGGCCTAATGAAGATGGACCATATCTGACTTATTACCACCCCTCAACATTTGCCCCATAACAACCACTGGAGCACATTCCCCCCTTCTCACTTCTGCGTTCCTCCAAGTGCACGTGCCTGGACCACGCACATACATACAGGCCCTCCTCCTGCCGCTCGGCCGCGCTGGCCTGTCCCAGATCTTGTGTTTGTGTTTTTTTTTTTGTTGTTGTTTGTTTTTCTTAGGTGCTGTCCCCTGCTGATGATCGTGTTTGTCATGGACCACCTCCTTCAGCTTCTCCTGTCCTTAATCGGCTCAGGAAAAAAACTCTTTATGAGGCTTTTAGGCTCTGACATTAAGATGAATAATCAACCTTAAGATGAATAACCCACGAGGTGAACACCGCTGATGCACCACTGTAATGGCTGCCTATTGATCCTCTACACTGGAAGACAGAAAGCCACTAAAAAAAACCCATAATGCATTGTTTTGGAATGCCTTAAAGTAGTTGAGTGAAAAATGGCAAACGCTAAATAAACACTTTGGTAACATTTAAACAACACCGTAAATAACATCATAAATAATGCACTGTCGTTTGGTACATATGTAGACAGACACACGATAGTGGACGGAATATACACATCATGTGCAGTGCCTTGAACAGAAGGACCACACTTCTTTAGCTATGAACTAGATTTAATAATAATTGTAATGATTTGGATAGTTTTGTGTCAAGGATGGTGTCAGCTGACTTTTTTTACCCTGAAGTTATCAGAAAAGCCTCTACAGGAGCTATCTGTGCACGGCAATGCTGCATACGCTAATGTACACGCAAGGGTTAAGGTTGCTAATCAACCTAGCATGTATCAAGTATTCCTGCAGCAGGCAGCGAAGAGCAGCGTGAGCACTTTGCATATCGGACCTGGCTGATCGATATGTTATTAAGGAACAACCTCTCAGAGCCATGTCCATTAATTCAGCAGTGTCAGGTGCTCAGGGCTTTCTGGAGTCTGACCACCGCGTGTTCACAGGAAGAACCTGCAGTCACAGATGACCTTAGCTTTCTCTTAGTCTTACTCACTCTCTTTCTCTAGATATGTCTCTCTCTCTTTCTCTGGATCTTTCTCTCTGTCTCTCTCTTTCTCTGGATCTCTCTCTCTCTCTCTGGATATCTCTCTGTCTCTCTTTACATGTTTCTCTGTATATATTTCATATAGCTTTTGCCAGTTTTATTTTCTTTTCTCTTTCTCTCTCTCTCTCTCTCTGTCTGTCTCTGCCACTAAGCAGACTCCATGTAATCCATTAGGAGGCTGGGAGGATAAGATGTGTGTTGGGGTTAAGTGTGTGTTGGGGTTAAGTGTGTGATGGTATGTCAGTTCCTTCTCTAACCTTCTAGTTAAGGAGATCATTTCAGCCATGACTTTTAGTGCTGAAAAAAAGTTAGAAGAAAAAAATATCAGCAAAGAATAGTCGCTAAAGTGGATGGAATATTCGTGTGTACCTTGGCTCCTGTGTGTGTGTGTGTGTGTGTGTGTGTGTGTGTGTGTGTGTGTGTGTGTGTGTGTGTGTGTGCCCATGTAAGAGTTTCAATAAAAGAGTATGCCTTTCTGGTTCACTGGTTTTTCACTGGGTGGGGCGGAATTGCTCAGATTTCACCTGCAGAGTGTTGAGTGTGTACGTGTGTGCATGTGCGTGTCCATGTGTGTGTGTGTGTGTATGTATGTGTGCTTTTCTTGACAAGAAGCAGGCTGATAACACCTTGGAAACATCTCAGACTAGTTCACTGTCTGACACGTTTTCACTGACCTGCTGTAACAAGATCGGTTCCTGTCTGCTTCCTCATCATCCTCATCCTCATTTATGCTATCCTTCGCTTGCTCCTTCTCCTTCATGCTGGTCTGGACTGGAGACTGGAGCAGCAGTTAGGCAAACAGAACCAAGCGACGTAGTTTTGGGTGTACATATTTAGCTTAATATAGAGGCAAGCAAGTTCATTTACTTTATATACTGAAGCCCTGCAGGGACAGCATCTGTTTTACCCCAGGAAAAATGATTTTAGATCAAATTCAAATCTGAGAAAAAAAAACTAATTTATACCAGGGAACATTCATTTTCTACACTAAAACTAAATTGTATGTATATAAATATTTGACATGAGGTCTTGGGGTATGGACGTGCTTGTGAGCTGTCATCCTTGACATATACTGCGACCTGAGGTTGCTTTAGTGGGTGAGAATAAGGCGATGCTGCATGAGATGTCTCACGCACACTTGTTATGCTTGTTGGTTCATGCATTTGTGGTGACAATCTTGGTCCCCCAAGAGTGTCCAAGAAATTAAATTGAAAGTCCTAGAACTGCAATTCAGTAGGAAGTAAACTACTGAATCATAGTCATAGAAGTAAACCAAGCAAGCATGTCCATGAATTAGAATTCGGGGTGAATCAGCCGACCTCACCCTGAGTATTTCCTCTGGTGACCTGGGAGGCAGAATCTCCACCCACCCACACGCCTGGCACTGGGTAACAATTTCTCAGTGGACATTTGCCACAGTTTTGGCAGGTGTAGTTGACAGAGATGGAGGGGGTATTGTTTAAGAGTGAGAGGGATGGATTTCCTGTGCAACCTGACTGGAGCAAAAGAGTCTCAGAGAGAATGAGAGAGAGAGTGTGGTGTGTGTGTGTGTGTGTGTGTGTGTGTGTGTGTGTGTGTGTGTGTGATAGGGAGAGAGAGAGAGAGAGAGAGAGAGAGAGAGAGAGAGAGAAAGAGAGAAAGAGAGAGAGAAAGAAAGAGAGAGAGAGAGAGAGAGAGAGAGAGAGAGAGAGAGGGTGATGTATTAAGTAATACTGGGCCCTGTCCTCTCTGTTCTTGAATGGAGACATTTGAGCAAGGCTTGATTCAGTCCCCCCTGCGGCTGTGATATTTCATCCTCTCCTTGCACCACCCGCACACTCCACCCTCTCTCCACACAGCGTCATTACACTCTGCTGTTTCTGAGTGCTGCCCTCCTTTCATCAGGAGAGCCATTTGTGTACATTTACATTTATATTCTTTGGAGCAGTGTGTTTGGGTGTGTATGGGTGTGTTTACGCATTGTTTGGGGTAGAGGGTGGAGGGGTGGACCAACATTGTCTTACAAACCCACGTTACCTGTTAATGGGCTCTTTCTGCCATTCTAAGGGAAAGTGAGTGAGTAAGAGAGAGAGAGAGAAAATGCAGAATGATAAATGGATGGTGTAGGCATCAGGCTGCATTGAGGGGTATGTGGAAGGTGCAGACCCTCAGAGACCCTTATCAGACAGTTAGCATGCTGTGCTTGGGACCTGGTGAAATGACTCTATGGATATATTGTTATGGCTCCTCTGTTACTAAGATACACAAACGTAGAAACACAGATACACTGATACACTTATTAATGGTATTTAAGGTAAAGGAAGGAAAGAGAGAGAGAGAGAGAGAGAGAGAGAGAGAGAGAGAGAGAGAGAGAGAGAGAGAGAGAGAGAGAGAATGTTAATGCTACTGTACTGTCAGTCCATCAAAGTTTAACTGGAATGTAACATTTGTCTTTTTTTTATTAGGTCATGTGTATTTTACTTCTTCATAAAATTAATTAAATCTAGGTTTAAAGTTTTTCAACGTGAAATAAAATAAAACTGGATTTTCATATAAGCACATTTGTGTGACAGCATGTCTGCACTGTGTCATGCAGTGCTGCTCCTGTTCTTCATCTCACACAGCATGGCTTTGCTCTCTGTGGATTTTTAAGGATCACACTGTGCTTTTCTCTATGAAGGCCAACCAGTCCTGCTCCATTCATACTTAAAAACATTGTCCTTACTGTTTATTTATCCTTGAAATAGCAAAACTAAAGGGGAGGTTTCATTCATGACTGTGTTGAGCAGTGCCGATGTATTCACTGGGGAGACAGCAGTGTATTGGAACAGATCTTTTCCCACACAAGAAAAGGCTCACAGTATTCTTCATTTTCCTTAGGCTGGGAGTGCATGAAGCCAGCATAGGCCCCCTCTTTCTTTCACTTTCTCTCTCTCAATTCAGTTGAATTTAATTAAGTTCAATTTAATTCAGTTCAAATTCAATTCAGTTCAATTCAATTCTGTTCAATTCAAGGTTGCTTTAATGGTTCTAATAATTACACTGGCATGAGGAATATTACATCACCACTTTGGTCTGAAGTTTAAAGACGTAAAGAGACTGTCACATCTATTCCTGCCCCCACCTGTCAAGTGTGTTCATTTATGTAGCCATGTGCTTTGTCTGTCACAGTCCCTCCCTCATGTTCTATAACCCCGCCCCTCATTAGTGTGTTTAGGTGTTTCTTGTTTTGTTTGATGTATTTTAACCCCTTGTTTTGTCTAGTTGGTGCTGATCATTATTGTTTGTTGGTACTACAGCCCTGTTGTCTGTGGTGAGTTTGGGTTGTGTTGATTTGTCTATATTGTGTCAGTTATTGCTACGTGTCTGGAATATGTCTTTGTTGAACTCTTTGTCTGATCTGACCCTGGACTGTCTATCTGACCCTGAGTTTGGATTACCCTTTAATAAATCTCGCTCCTCTTAGCGTTCGCGTCCACCTCATCGCTCCCTAACATCCCAGGCGTCACAGGTACACTGTAGTACAAACATCTTGGAACATAAAATACATTTTTGTAAAATTTAAGTTTGATTCATTGCTGTAATATTTACAGGTAAAATATTATAACGGCAATAATAAAAATAAGAAAAGTAATGATTACAAAGAGTGTGTGCTTGTAGGAGTGTATCAGCAATGTGGCGTGGTCTCCCAGTGTCCCTCAGGCCGTGGCAGACATTAACGGACTATGCTGTCAGTGTCCAACATTCCTCCTGTTCCCTTAGGCCATATAGCAGCTGCTGTGTGTGGGAGAGGGGCCTACATACAATACTCATGGCCAATGTTACTGAAATACTCTGAATTTTGAATTAATCTGATAGAATTCTGTATATTCAGTTAAAAACTACAGTCTTGATTTATTTTGCTGTCATTGCTGGCATGATCTTCGGGTACCAAAGTTGTGTGTCTGCCTTTCTCCATGGCTAGTCAGTGGTCAGTAAAATCACTTTAAGAATTATGTTTTTATACTTAAAGATAAACTTGTTTGAATATTTAATATAATGCATATCTAACCTTGATATGTATCTTGATTCTTTTCAAAATTTCTTTAAAATGGTCATGTTCAGGGTGCAGGTCTAGCAGTACTGCTCCAGCAAGGCCAGGTTCTGCTTTGCACCATGTGCAGTGGGAGACAGCAGAAGCAGGTTGTCTGCACAGAGCAGGAACTGCACAGAGCAGCTTCAGTCATGCAGAATGAGACCAGGGGCCGTAGAATCTTTTTTTTTAATATATTTTGGCCAGTTTACTAATATAAAGATTGAATAATGTTGAGCTGAGACCTTGTGCCATGCCCCAGGGAGATGGCGCTTGTTGAAAAGCTGGTTTTACTCCACACCTATTTCCCATGTACATTGATTTAATGTTATTATAATCGTTGGTGCCAAATAGAGTCAAAAACATCCAGATAATTTGCTTTTAATGAAGAATATATTTATCAGAGAGGGTGTTTAAGGTGGTATCAGGGGTGCAGTAATCAAAAAGTAAGTCAAAACCTATAGAATTAGTGCATCACATTCATTTCCCCTTTCTGTTTGCAGTAATTATTACTGACACATTTATCTTCATTTATAAAGACTTGTGTTAATTGTCTGTGGTTCCTGATTCCGGGGAAGTAAACTACACACAGAGACAAGTGCTGAAATAATTTTAGAATAGGCGAGTGAAATTTAGAACATTTTATCAATTTATTCAGTACAGAATCAGACCTAAATGCCTTATTTTTTGGATTGTTTTATCTTTAAATGTGTGCTCAGTAATGTAAAAGTCTGATTGGTTTTGATTATCAATAATAGCCAATTCTAGTTCTTCTAGTCTTCAGGAAAAGAAAATGTAAGAAAAAGGAGAGAGCAAACATGAGTCTCCAACTGAAGAGTAATGAAACGAATGAACATGAAATCACATGGAAGTGTGCTAATGAGAACAAAGGAAGCCAACATGACATTCACAAAGCCCGACAAACACTCACAAAAAAAGGGCTCATGAAGAAAAGATAAAGACAGAACCCTCGTGGTGGCATGGCCAAAGAGATACAACCCACACCACATGAGGGAGGCGTGGCGAGAAATCATAACAACATATATCACAGGTCGGACATAAAAGCCAACTGCAAAGCTGCCACTGCATATCGGAGGCTACCAGTAGGGGGTACTGTTACATTTACTATATGAGTTTGCTATGGATTTGTAGTTGACTTTACATTCCTGTATAGTGTTTAGAAATGGGTGGTCCATCATTGGGGTTGCCAGTTCGTCATGGTCTCTTTTATTAAGATTATGCCAAATGTCTCACAAGTGTGCAAGGAATGCCATGGTCCGTCAGCTCACGAATGTCATACGGAGTCAAGGTATCAACATCGCTGCCCTCCAGGAAGCTGTCCGCCTTGTCACAACCTCAGCTTCTACCTCCGTGAGTGTTCCAGCAGCAGAACCTGAATGTTACAATGGATCTCCTGATCGCTGCCGAAATTTCCTCATGCAATGTTCCATATACTTCACGTATCACCCAGCCTGGTTCCAGGCCGAGTCACAGAGTGTCCACTTTATCCTTTCGTTCCTCACGGGGGTAGCAGGTGCCTGGGGTACTGCGTTGTGGGAAAGCCAGGACGCTGCCCTCCAGTCGGAGAGTCAGTTCACCGCAGTGTTCCGGGCTGTTTTCGATCATCCCGCGGACGGACATGATGTGGGAGACCGGCTCTACGAGATAAAACAAGAACAATGTAGTGCTGCCGATTATGCTAGAGAGTTTCGTACGCTGGCTGCAGGAAGCGGTTGGAGTGACTCGGCCTTGAAAACTGTTTTCCGCCGCGGTCTGCAAACCAACGTGCAGGTTGAACTCGCCTGCCGAAGCGAAGCCCTCACTTTATCTGAGTTTATTCAGGCATCTATTAACGTTGACAAATTGTTGTTGACCTACCGCTCCAGTAATACTGACGTTCCCGTCACTGCATCCTGTGCACCACCTTCCCATGTATGTGATCCGAGTCTTCAGACGACCAACGAGTTTGTGCAGCTGGGCAGGTCCCCAATAACATGCCAACCGTTACTGGCTATCAAGACATATAGTCAAGTTAGCTTACCCGTACAAATAACTTGGGGCGGCAGAAATACGAACCTGTCTGCATTGGTGGATTCGGGAGCAGCAGGCGATTTCATAGACCAGGACCTCGCCTACTACCTACACCTCCCCACCGTACCGGTAGATCCTCCCTTGAGAGTAAATTCACTGAATGGACAGCCTATAGGAGAGGGTGTGATTACACTCCGTACCTGCCCCATAGAACTACGCATAGGTCTGTTTCACAGTGAAATGAGAGAGTTCTTCCTTATATCCACGCCCCGAGACCCCATCATACTCGGTTTTCCATGGCTGTCCACGCACGACCCTGAAATCTCCTGGAAAAAGCGAGAACTCGTATGGTGGAAAGACAGTTGCCTTAGTACGTGCATTCACCTACCACTCCGATCATCCTTGGTGGAAAGCCCAGACAATCCTCTCTCTGATGTCATCCTCATGCAGTATCGCGTATTCGCTGACGTCTTCAACAAGGACAGTGCCTGTCATCTGCCTCCTCACCGTCCCTGTGATTGCGCAATCGACCTCCTGCCCGGAGCCCCCTTACCTCGTAAAACAAAACCTTACCCTCTATCACGCCCTGAAGATCTGGCGATGGAGACCTACATCACCGAGGCTCTGCAGAAGGGGTTTATTCGCCCATCCACCTCCCCGGTGGCTGCTGGGTTCTTCTTTGTAGAGAAAAAAATGGGGGATTACGCCCTTGTATAGACTATCGTGCCCTAAACGCAGTCACATCAAAATATGCTTACCCTCTCCCCTTCATCACTGCCTCACAAGAGCGCCTGATGGGAGCGAATGTGTTCACTAAACTGGACTTACGAAGTGCTTACAACTTGGTCCGCATTCGGGAGGGCGGCGAGTGGAAGACTGCCTTTGTTACCGCCAGAGGACACTATGAGTATTTAGTCATGCCATATGGACTGACTAACAGCCCTGCCATGTTCCAAGCGTTTATGGATGACATTTTTTGTGATCTGATAGATGATTTCGTATTCTTTTACATTGATGATATCCTGGTTTACTCTCCGTCTGTTTCAGAACACATCAAACACGTCTCTGCTGTGTTACAACGCCTTCGGGAGCATAGTCTTTATGTGAAGGCGGAAAAGTGTGAATTTCATTGCTCCTCAGTGACATTTCTAGGATGTACGCTGTCCCCTGGCTGCATCTCCATGGATACGCAGAAGGTGGAAGCAGTCACGAACTGGCCGACCCCTCGTTCCTCTAAAGAGCTGCAGCGATCCTGACCCCCAACTCCAGTTCATCGTAGAGGTCGACGCTTCGGAGGTGGGAGTGGGCGCTGTTCTTTCTCAGAGGCAGGGAAGCCCGCCCAAACTGTATCCCTGCGCCTACTTCTCCAAAAAACTGACACCCGCTGGAATGAACTATAACGTTGGAGACCGGGAACTCCTGGCCATCAAACTCGCGCTCGAGCAGTGGTGTCATTGGTTGGAGGGAGCGGAGCACCCATTCATTGTATATATGGATCACAAGAACCTTGAATACCTGAAGTCAGCCAGATGCCTGAACCCGCGACAAGCCAGGTGGGCACTGTTTTTCTCCTGGTTTCGTTTCACTGTCTCTTACAGACCCGGGTCGAAGAACACCAAAGCCGATGCCCTGTCACGGATCCACGAAAAGGATGAAGCAACCCAAGAACCTGGACGTATTCTGCCGGAGTCCTGCTTCCTCGCGGCTATCCGATGGGACGTACAAAAGGAACTGGACGAGGCTTTGCGCAACGATCCCAGTCTGGTAGAATGCCCGGAGGGGAAACAATACGTACCCGTGTCCCTTCGGGGGTGTATCCTACAGCTTGCACGACACAGCGGGCACAGGCCACCCAGGTATTACGCGCACACGACATCTAGTTTCGCAACGTTACTGGTGGCCATCCTGGGAGGATGATATTTGTGATTATGTCCTAGCATGTTCCGTTTGTGCCCAGTCACGTACTCCCCGGACGCTAACAGCAGGAGAACTCCTTCCTTTACCTGTTCCTCTCCGGCCATGGACGCACCTTATGATTGACTTCGTCATGGATTTGCCCACATCAGGAGGGAATACTGTTGTTACAGTAATCGTGGATCGATTCTCAAAAATCTCTTCCAGTACGTATTCCGGATTTATCACTTGCCCGAAGAAATCGTCTCCAATAGGGGCACGCAGTTTACATACCGGGTTTGGAAACAATTCTGCAAACTTCTTGGCATTACTGTCAGCCTGACTTCAGGCTACCACCCCCAGTCTAACGGAGAGGTTGAGCGTTACAATCAGGAGTTAGGGAGGTTTCTCTGACAATATTGCGTTTCTCAGCACGACTGGCACAAATACCTCCCGTGGGCAGAGTATGCCCGGAATTCTATCGTACACACCGCTACCAAACTCACACCCTTTCAATGTGTATATGGTTACCAACCTGCGTTTTTCCCGTGGGACAAAACACCAGCTGATGTCCCAGCCCTAGACGAGTGGTTTAAGCACATTGCATGCACATGTACATTTGCGACGCGCTCTACACACACGCAGGCTCAACGCGAACCGTCGTCGTCTCCCGGCGTTGATTTACCACCCAGGACAGAGAGTATGGCTGTCAACTCAGAATCTCAACCTGAAGCAACGGAGCAAAAAACTTAGTCCGCGGTATATTGGTCCATTCAAAGTTCTCAGCAGTTAACGCAGTTACTTATAAACTCCTTTTACCATCACATTACCGTATTAACCCTGTCTTCCATGTCTCTCTCCTGAAGCCGGTTCACTACAGCCCGTTCACCGTACCCCCTGTGTCTGATAAACCTCCGGACCCTCTGGAGATCGACGGTCGTCCAGCATACATCGTCCGAGAGCTCTTGGAGTCCCGACGCCGGCGAGGTGGTCTCCAATATCTGGTTGATTGGGAAGGATATGGCCCCGAGGAACGGGCCTGGATTCCAGCGAGGGATGTCCTCTGCCCCACTATGATCGCTGATTTCCACGCAACACACCCCAACTTTCCTGCCCCCCGGTGCCGCAGTTGCCCCCCCGGCACGTCGTAAAGCGTCAGGTGCCGCTCCTTTGAGGGGGGGTACTGTAAGTAATGCCACCTGATCTTCCCTAACCAGCCTCACCTGCCTCTTATTACCACGCCCCCTTTCAGTCACTCATATACACCTTCCCCAGCACTTCTCAGTCGTGAAGTATTGTTGACTCATGCCACATACCAAGCGTTTCTCTCTCCTGTTTGATCTCCCGTGCTCTGACCCTTGTTCGTTCTCTAGACCTCGTCTCCTGCTTAGCCCTTCTGTGCCTCCCAGATTCTGCTCTCCCGTTACGACCCTGGACCAGGGCCGGAGTGGGACACTTTTTCAGCCCGGGAGTTTTATGCCCAAATCCGGCCCAAAATTTTTTTTCGCTCCCAATCGGCCCAAACTAGAGATTAACATGAACCGGCCCATCGGGAATCCTCCCGAATCTCCCGATTAGCCACTCCGGCTTTGCCCTGGACCGTCCCGACCACCCGAAGAGAACGTTACCTCTGCTAAGCGTTATGCTAGCGATTTACTGGTCATTCTCTGTGTATGTGAATTATGTAAATAAAAGCGACCTACTTCCGCATTTGGATTCCTCTCCGCCTGGTCAATTTGTAACAAAGTGGTTTGTTTTCATCAACTCCTCAGTTAGTGTCAGTTTGTGGGTGTAGACCTTTTTAGTTCTGAATGTACGTTTATATACCATTAATGATTCTCAGTAAAGAAAGCACACCTTGGTGTTGTTTGGGACTTTGTGTTTTTGGATTCAATTATTTCCTGTTTTCATGTACTCCTAATTTTCAGTTTTGTGTTGCTGTTTTTTCAATGTTGATATTTAGATTTTTTATGGCCAGATTGATCTCTTCTTTACTATATGGTGTTAATATGTGTTGATATTTTGCTTTCTGAAACTCTGGAACTTCTGTTTTGTGCCCATTTGTATAATATCCTTATATTACAGCTTAGTACAGCTTACTGGATAATCTGTGTGTGTGTGTGTGTGTGTGTGTGTGTGTGTGTGTGTGTGTGTGTGTGTGTGTGTGTGAGATTTGCATGTGTATTTTTAATGAGCACAATAATTTACCTGTGATCAGAGAGGTGTTGGAGCCTTTTACAGTGAGAGAGAGCAAATGTTTTAATCACTTATGATCTGCTGTAGTATTCCCAAGAGATAAGCTAAATGTATATCTTCCTAAAGAGTCCCCTAGGGGCCAACTACAGATGTGATGTGTAGATACAGACTTTGACAGAGCTGCAGAAATTCTTTTTTGTTTCTGATTATTATGCTATCATGGCTGTATCTGTAAATTATTAACAAGATTTTTTCTGTGATACGAAAGGGTCTTTGTGTATATGGTTAGGTTGTGTCACTGTTCTGGTTTTTCCCTGGACATAGGCACATTCCCTTGGGTGTGGAGATGACATCTCTCTCTCCCTCCCTCTCCCCTCCCTCTTTTATTTTCTGTTGATCCCTCTTTCTCTCCCTCTTCCTCCCACTCCTCTCCTGGTTGCTTCACTATGAAGACTAGTGCTGCAGTCTCTCACCTCCCCCTGCCCGCTGTCCTTCCAGGGCAGTTTAAATAAATCTGTTAAGAGCGCCATGCTGTAATTGATTCCCTCTCTTTCCTGCCTCCACCCTGCTCTCCCCCCACTGCCCCCAACCACTGTCACCTGTTCAACTTATTTTACCTCTACTACATCTTAATCATTCTGTTCCTGGGATAGTGGCTATGTGCTCTCTCTCTCTTTCTTTCTTTCTCACTCATGCATGCTTTCTCTCCTCTCCTCTTCACTCCTTCCTTTCTTCTTCTCTTTGCCTCCTTGTCCAGGTTCAATCCACCTGGGAGCAGAGCTTCCTGTTAATATGCAGAAGGTGCTTGTTTCCAATTCGAACTTCAGAAAGGTTGTTCCTAATACTCCCAGAGTAGGGGGACACAGCCTGAATACATACAAGGCCTTCGCTCCTGGTGGTGGCCTGGAACCTGGTGTGGGCTGCACCCCGGCCACCCTACCTCGCAGCCCCCACCACGCATCAGAGGCCCATCCTCCACCCTCCCTCACCGCACACACCAGGCACCACAGACCGAGCCTCCACCCTCCACCTCGCAGGCCGCGGCGTGCTTCACAGGCATCTACACCACCACACAGGCCCAGGCACAACTCAATCAGCCACTTCCAGAATTCCTGTTATCACACAGCTGCAGGCAATGAGAAGCATATCTGTTTTTGTCCTCCTTCACAAAATCAGAGCAACCAATGCTGTTTGAGCACTTGTAAAACACTAATGAAAAAGGACAGTCAATTGGATTTTAATGAGCGTTTTTTAAAATGGACGCTGAACTGTAAGAGGAGCAGATCGCGATGGCTGCTTCATGGTTTCCGTTAAGTTCTGGAACAGGCGCGTTGTCTGAGCTTGCTGGTTTTCTGTTTTTCCTCAGTCCCTGTGTCCTATAATTCTGGCCGCGTTCACTCTACCCGGCAGTCATTAGCTTCTGCATATGACTGAATTATTTAGCGATGTAGGTAGTCCGACAGGGAGAGGAAGTAACATATGTTATACTTAACAGCCTGGGAAGCTTGGAGTCCAAACAGCAGTGGAGAAAGAGCTGACAAGGCCAGAGTGCTGTGGCAGGCTGTCCCCAGCAAAGCACCGCACACAGTAATCTGGCTGTAATTAAGGCATATAAACCATGTCACACTGCCATTAGACCAAATTGCACGCAACCAATCAGCTATGACATTAATGGTAGGAATGAACCAGGGCTATATAAATCAAGTATGTTTTAATAAGGGCATCTACTTTACCATTTCTGGGATTTTCTTTTTTTTGGTTTTTATATTTACTTTTATTCGTGTGTTTGTTTCAGTTCTCTTGGCTCCTTATTTCCAGTAAATATGTCTGTGACTATACTGGTTATTTAATATACACCACCTTCTGCAATGTGTATTGTTCGGCTTTAATGTTCCATTATTTCTGCCCCAGTTTCATGCATACCTTTAGCATTAGCAAATATGTAGGTGAGTGTCAGGTGAAATTCACATGTGTTCAATGAAAACGTGTACCAGATGCGTGTGTTGTTTGCGTGTTGGAAAACCAGTGGGCCTGCGTGTCAGAGTCACATGACACTGAAGGTCTACAGGGCACAGGGCACCATCTGCACTGCAATTTTGTAGGCAAGTTTGTAAACAGCACATTCTGATTATAAGGAAACATGGCAAAAACCTGAAAAAAAAATGTAACCACCTTGGCATTGTAAAAATGTCTTAAATGACATATAAAGAAAACTTGCCACACCCAGGTTTCATTTTAAGGGGTTAATAGTCACCACTGAACTTTTTGTACGTCGCCATGGAAACATCACTTGAATGTTCCTTAGCTGGCCTGTGGGCTTTTGGTTGGATAAAGGCACTGTGTTGAGAGCTGACATTCAGAGCAGGAACACGGAGAAGTCTGTGGGTTTATGGGATATGGGTCTACATGGACTGAACCTGAGGCAGTTCTGGTCCCTCTTCAGATGAAGGAAATCACAGAGTAAAATCATCTTATATGGCGAGGCCACACGTGCAGGGTTCATATGTCCATGGCTGTGACTAAACCAGCAGTGTGAATGTTTGTTTAATATGTTGAAATGTCAAATTCAGATGAACAGTATTATTCCCTCTCATGGTGTTCTGTCTCTCGCTCTACCTCTCTTGTTTGTGTCTCATATGGGTTATGTTTGTGATCATATGGTCAGATGAGACCAGCCAGACTCCACACCACATATCTGATAATCTCGTATAATTGCGGATGGCTTAGTTGGGACGTGGACGTGCTGGATGTATGAATGCCAGCCTCAGCAGGAGATTCCCACTAAGTGCAATTGGACAAGCTGGTTCCAAAGTGCGAGGCAGTTGGTTAACTCAGCATTTCAACATGGCCTTTTTATTTTCTTAATGGACATTATGGATCCATCCCAGCACATCTCTCTACCCCTTTACAAACATCTAATGCTTTAACAGCCCACATGCATGGATACACACACACACACACACACACACACACACACATAGATACACGCATACACACACACACACACAGATACACACATACACACAAATAAACATAGACACACACACAGCCTTCTCCATAAAAAAAACAGGCTGCACTAGCATCCATACACATTGATTCTTCTGTGATCAAAGATTCAGAAAGCCAGCCAGGTTCAGTTCTGTGATCTGTGATCTTTCTGTGATTCAGAAAGCCAGCCAGGTTCAGTTCTATGATCTGTGTTCTTTCTGTGATTCGGAAAGCCAGCCTGGTTCAGTTACTTTCAGTTACAGCCATGAGGTGCTGTAAGTGTGAGGTCAGGTATGAGAGCTGACACCCACCATCATACTTCCGGTTTTTTGGTGAAGGTGAGATGCTCCTGTATTCTCTCAGAAAAATAAAACGTTTGCATTGGTGTCTGATACTGTTAGGCCATCCAATACTGAACAAAACACACAACATAGAAACTTTACCTATAAAATTAATTTAGGTATGAGTAAATTGACTTGCCACTCCAGGACAGCAGGCCGCTCTCCAGGGTCCTGAAAGGCATGTTGTTTGCAGCCGTCCCGCTAGCAGAAACCAGGCGGGGCCCGGAAACCCACAGGCACTCCTTATCATTCCAGATACATGAGGGCGTCTGTTGAGAAGAGAGAGGCGTGTGGTTTTTCTCGCATCGACTCTCCTTTTTCTGTCTGTTTCTCTCTCTCAGCGGGACAGAAGACAGCAACGGAAGCTGAACTGCCACTCAGTGTCCTTCGACAGGACGCTACTAACTCAAACGTTTTGTTTACTAATGAAGCCATTCCTTCAGAGCTTGCACTGCTAAAATTGTGTGCACACTGCGGTTTTGTTTCATCTCACCTTGGTAACGGAAAGGGCTTCCCTTTCTCTCTGTCGTCTAGGGCCCCTGTAGTGAGAAGTAGAATGGGGTTCAAATCTTTTAAACCTGGAAGAGAAACTTCTGGAAGTCATTCTCACTCAGTCTTGCCATGATGTCTGTGCTCCTCCTCAATGCTCCTGTAGTCACTTGTGCTTTAGCATTTGTTGAGTGCATTACATGAATAGATAACTAAAATACCAGAAGGTGACAGCAGCTATTCCCTAAGATGTTGAAAATGTTGATGAATGTCCAAAATTATTTACTGCAACAAGAACTTGCCATCAAATTCCAGATGTTCCTCAGTAAGTGAGGGATAGGTGGATTGCATCAGATTTCAGAAATCTTAACCAAGCTATTGTTCAGAACTATGATGGCATTTTAGAAATGACCCCAGACATAATGCTTTCAATTAAATTATGAAAGAGCAACTCGATTTGATGTTACATTAGTGTATTGTGTACAATGCACTTAGTTCTTATCATTTAAGGGGAAATAATATGTTTAATGTCATACAAATTTGAACCAAAATTGCCATCCAGCCCTTAATGAGGATAGATGGGACGTTTCTTTGTGCCAGCATTGACATTTATGTAATGCCTTCTTGAGTACAAGATCTTTCTCTATGGTACTCACTTTTATCACTTCTATCACTGTGTGGTGTGGTGTGTGTGTGTGTGTGTGTGTGTGTGTGTGTGTGTGTGTGTGTGTGTGTGTGTGTGTGTGTGTGTGCGTATGAGGGAGAAAGAGAGAGAGAGAGAGAGAGAGAGAGAGAGAGAGAGGAAGCATAAACCAGTACAGCATTATTAACCAAGATCAAATACAAACATTATTCTACCAGCAGGCATTTCTTGATTGAGTATCGACAGCATGCAATTACTCTCTCGAGCTGTGATTGACTTCTTGTTAGAGGATGTCTGATGAAGGATTCATGGAGCTCATTCTGAGTAAACACCTTGCTTTGGACCACGTGTCTGACAAGGTCACATCCCAGCACCTGCTCTCATTACGCTGGGGGCACACACACACACACACACACACACACACACACACACACACACACACACACACACACACACCACCACCACCACAAGTGACGCTCATGCCGCACTGGAGTCTTGCAGCAGATCTGGCTGCAAGTTTTGATTAGTATAAAAAGTAAAAAATAAAATAAATATTATATTGTACAGTATGTTCATGTTAGCGTCTTTCACACATTTCTGAAATTGAGGAAGTCATTTGATGTAAAAAAAAAAAAAAAAAAAAAGTTAAAGATGCACCAGTGAATATTTTTCATATATTTGCTGTTGTTGGTGTTGGTGGTGATGGCATTGTTTACTGCAGTTATGAAATCTCTGGAAGCTGAATAGGTTCTGAGATCAGTGCTTTGCTTCTATGTCCAATTGAAAATTTTGATTACTGTTTTTTCTGCAGTTCTGTGTATGGGTTTAGAAATGTGGAGGTTTAAAATCATGTGAAGTTTTATGTTTTATTCAGCAGAGATTTTAAAAAATGTGCTCCTCACATAAAGGGACTCTTCGAGCACGACCTTGTACTTTCAGTCAGATGGAAGCTTCTCCTCACAAGTACAAGTACTGATGGAGAACTGAGAAGAGTTCTACTCTGGAGCTACAGTTGCACCCCCCATCTCTCTCTCTGTCTCCCTCTGTCTCACTGTGTCTCCCTCTGTCTCTCTCTGTCTTCATCTCTCTCATTATTTCTCCCTCTGTCTCACTGTGTCTCCCTCTGTCTGAACATGTCTTCCTCTGTCTCTCTTTCTGTATCCCTATCTTTCTCTCTGTCTCCCATTTTTCTCTGTCACTGTCTTTCTCTGTCTCACTGCATCCCCCCCATTGTCTGTCTGTTTCCATCTGTCTCTCTCTGTCTCCCCTATCTCACTTCATCTCCCTCAGTCTCTCTCTGCTCTGTCTCCCTCTGTCTCACTGTATCTCCCTCTGTCTCTGTTTCCCTCTGTCTCTCTGCATCTCCCTCTGTCTCCCTATCTCTCTCTCAAAGTGTATCCATGTCTCTCTTTCTCTCTCCCCTTCTTAGAGGCTTGGCCCCTGACTCAGATTTCTAACACGTTTAAACAAGGCATCTGAGGTGCTGCTGTCTCACAAACACAGAATGTCTCTTCCAGGTTAATGCCAGCGTGAAAGAGCCAAGCTGAGGCATTCAAAGGCCAGACAAAGACGGCCAATGAAAGACGGCCATTGTTCCTGCCCAAACAAGTGTAGGTCAAAGCTGTAGAAGGAGAAGGTCACAAGGGGAGATGGGGGCACTTACTGAGCAATGATTACAAATGGTGCATGTCAAATAGATTTGTTCAGCAAGTTCATTTTTACTTAGATGGTTAATGCTTGCCGAGCTGTGAATAAAAAAAATCTTGTCAGGATTGTCTGATTTTCTGCTTTGATTAAATTTTGCATTTTAACTTAATGATAAAATTGCAAACTAAACAGATTTACTTAAACAGCCACTCAGTGAAATATTAATAGAGGTTTCTTCATGTCATCAAGTCATTACTTTAAAGGGGAGTAGTTTTTTTTTCTTTACCTTTTAAGGGTTAGCAGTTTCCATGGAAATATGGTTTTCTGGCCTTCACAGGGTCAGAAGCAGCAGAAGGCATGTTGTTTGTCACCCGACTATGAGCATATGATTCAGAGCCTCATCCAGCCCACACCCAGATCTTTCAAATTAGAAATACACCATAATATTATTACTTACTGTCATACCAGCTATAGTCACTTCATGATTCTTTTGTGTTCCAAGGAAAATTATACAACATGCCAAAAAAGTCTATAAACAAAGAGTCATGTTTGTTTATTTGTGTGTGTGTGTGTGTGTGTGTGTGTGTGTGTGTGTGTGTGTGTGTGCGTGCTCTATTAGCAAGGCTGCAGGGTTAATAATACAGGACTGGTGGAATCAGCCTAGCCTTGGATTCAGCTTAAGAAAACACACTTAAAATAACCCCACATTCTGTAGAATGTCTTAAATCATGCACAACATGTCAGGTAACCCATGTTCCTGATGTGGAGACACACACTTTAAATCCACTGCATCCTTTATCTGACTTCCATAAAGGAACAAATGAATTAAGTAATTAATCAATAATTGCAGCTTTCTTCACAGAAATTCATTTAATTATTTGGATTGTTAGTTTAGTTTATTTGTCAGTTTAGGTTCTTACAATTCATAAAAGAGCTTACAATAACAGCTCCTGTATATGGTGCACAATATGTAATGAATTCGAAATTGAACTTTAGTTCTATTTATGTTTCTTGATGGTGGATTTTGGCTTGGTTTTGAACTCTAGACATGCTACACAAGGAATTCAGTCAAATAGCTGAAAATAATGACGATGATGAAAAAAAAAAATCACAAGTTTAATACATATGTGGATACATATTGTGGATATGTTTACCACATTCTACAAACACAATTTGTGTGAGTAGATGAATATAAATAGATATAATAAATATAAATAAATATTATATATATACTTACTAAGTAATTTTTCAAGAATTACAGTGAATATATGCCAGATCACATGACTTATTATACACACGTAGGCCTACTTCTGTACATCTGTAGAGTAACAACTGCACCAAGGACCTGGACTGAATCAACACATCATGAAACACTGCACATGACACATACATATGTAGGCCTACATGTTTACACTCTTTGTTCAGTCATAAGTAGTAATTAATGTCATCTTACTAGGAATATATATATATATATATATATATATATATATATATATATATATAATTGGCAATAGTACAATTGTGTGAAAGAGTTTTTCTTCATATGTATGTTTATATGTTTATAGGTGTGAATAGGTGTTTTTCTCAGTTTGCTAGTGTGGGTATATGTATTATGTGCATGCCACAGAGTGTGTTTTTGGAGTGTGTGTGTTTGTGTGAGATTCATAAATAAATGAATCAAGCTCTTTCTCACATAGCCAGGTGGAGCAGAGGCTACGGTCACTCATTCTCAGTCTGCTGGGTGTGAATCCAGGCCTGTCAGTGAGAAGCTTCTTTCTGCTTGTTACTGCACTAAGAAACAAACACAAAAAAGTATTTTAAATTCTCAGAATACCACACACTTTTCCCTCCAACTAGGTGCGAAATATTGATGGAAAGCCTTCAGCTCTGAATATTGATGTATACATTTTTGGCTGTTAATTTGAGAATTGTGGATCCAGTGGATTCTCTCACCTCAGTCCAGATGCTTGCCAGCTTGCTGAGTGGAGAGGAGGGGCTTCTGAGACACAGGGCTCTGGGGGTGGAGCTTCCTGTCTTTTACTGTGCATTAATGCAGTGTTACTACCTGCATGTGTGGTACTTGGTACTAAACACTATGCGTGTCTGGCCAGGTTAGCCTTGTCGGACGAATTTTGTTTTGTAGTGGAGGGTTGAGAGGCTCCTCTTTGCGGTTGGACATTTTCAGTGCTGATGGAGGTATTGATCATGCACACATTAAAATGATGTCTGCACCCCCGAATGCCAATGACTGCAGCCGCCATTAACCGGGAAATCGATGGTGCTGTCGAAGAGCTTCAAAGAGCTGACAGTGGATCCCAGAGAGGAGACCAGAGGCTGAGGAGCAGACAGCTCCTGTTTTCCACCTCTTCTCCACCTTTCCACATATCACTCCACCACCCAGAGGGACTATTTTTCTGTGATTCTACATTGGTACATAAGGAGATTGTGGGGGCGAATGGCTTTTAGGGGTGGGGTTTGGTGTTTTTTTGTGTGGCCGGCTGCAGTACACTGTGGTCCTGTGTGCTGAACTGTGGCTCTTGGCTCGGTGAATTGTGTCATCGTGATGGTGAATTATGGGATTGTGAGGTCAGTCTTATGCTGATGTAAAATAAAGACTCGTTGAAGATGCGGTGCTATCGAACACTCGAGTCATGTGAGTGCTTTATGCTGGAGACATACAGCCCTGCTCCTGTTGCATTCTGAGTTCTTCGTCTACCTCACGCAGAAAGGGAACAGTGTCTGAATTAGTTAAATTAATTATAAAAATGCAGCATAGTGCTCAGGGTTTAACAGAGCCATAACGGTTATTTTGGTAATATCTGGCTTGGCACACAAAGCATCTAAAAGACAGAACAGTTTGGCAGTGTGAGCTGATCATCCACATATCTTTGGCCTTGGGCAGCGTAGATTAAAGTAAAAATACCAGAGGTATTATATATCCTGTCTGTTTGATGCTTAGCCAAAAGCAAATGATTTGCACCAAGAGCCTAATGTGTTTTACCACAATAACAGGTTACTCATAACACCCCACACATCACACTTTCCCAGTTTATCTGTTGGAAGAGTCCAATGGAATAGAAAATGTGATATGCCTTATGGATATTCTAATCAATTCCTGCACTACAATAAATAAATAAATAAACAAAATCTGTCCCTATTAATAGAACCTCTCTGAGGTTCTGTGCAAATCTCCAGGTTGCTTGCTGTGCATGTTTAGCAATGCTGGCACCTTGTAGGGCATCTGAAAGAAGCAGTCCAATGGCCTCATACGGATTTACCTCTTTGTCAGTATGGTAAGAAACCCGAGAGATAGTGCCACAGTGTCATTATCTGTGGTTGATACAGTCACTCACCTGTCACATAGATACAGGGGACCAGAACGCCATAGAAACGACCCAAGAAACATGCATGGAATAATGATCTATCATGTGGTGGGAGGAAACCTGTGGTGGCTACAGTCTTCTATTGCTGAATACACATGAAATCTCTGGGATTGCCAATTAAAAGCTACTTCTAGGTATTCGTATATATTAGGGATGAAATTACAAGTCATGTATTGTCTGAAGGTTTTACAGAGGTCCACATCAAATCATCAAAGCTTAACTATTCAACTCACTGATGTCTGTAAAACTTTTCTCAGGTTTTTCTGGTTAGACATTTTCTCCAAAGAAACAATCTTGAGGTGGAGATTTTCATTCATTGTGGGTGTTGCCTCCCAGTTGATATATCTCCTTTCGCACTTTAAGCTTCCAGCCTTTTTTCTCCCTGAATTAAATTGCAACGGCTTGGCTATAATTTGACACGAGATGTAAGCAATTTCTTGGTGATCTCTGGGCACTCTGCAGTGCTGTAATGGAGGGAAGGTGGCGAGCTCCAGATTGGCAGATTGACACCTGTAACCAGAACCTCAAATTAGAAATGCCAAACGGGGAGCTGATGGCTCTGACGTCTCTCAGTCCCAATCCATCAGGGGCTGGAGAAGAAAAGAGGGGTCTCAGTCCAAACGTCCCATCATGTTTCTGATTTTTCTCTCATTTTCTGTCTCTCTCTCTTGTCCTCTGTTTCTGTCTCTCTGTCTGTCTGTCTCTCTGACACACACAGCACTGGCCAATATGGTGAAATGCAAAAGAGGGACAAAAAAGTAGCAACTTCCCAACCGTATTAAAACCTCGCACTCTTGCACTCAAACAACAGCCAGTAAGACTTCACTGATTGCAGTGAATAACATCAGTCATTACTCTGAAGGCTTCCTAGGGTGAGCAGCTGTTAAATTGTCATGAGGATTCTCATGATTTATGCAAATACACCCTTTTCTGAAACATATTCATCGCGTTTGTGGGTGTTCTGACTGCCAATCATCATTAATGCACTTCTAAAGGGGGAAACTGCCTCGTAGCCCTCAAGCTTCCTATGAGACTCAGAAAAAGCATGGTAAGAGGATGAAGCACATCCATTAGCTCTAGTAACTCTATGATCAGAGATTATTAGAAATCCTCATCATTATCCTTGCTTGTACAACCAAAGCAGACATTAGAAACATGTTGAATAGATGTTCGATTGATTATGCCTCTCTCATGCAGCGCCTCTGACTAGAGCTTCTTCATTCGTGTGGGTTTTCAAGCTTGTCTCCTCATTTGTTCCACGGTTATGGCTCATCTCAACGAAGCTTGGAAACTGGAGACTTCCTGGAGATCAGTGTAGTGTTACACAATTGCATGTTTTACCTCTTCCTTGGCAGGGTGACTGAGAGCCGTGAGTCATGACTGTTCAGCATATCAGCTTGAAAGTTGAGATATAGAAACCCATGTCTTACTGCACATGCATAGCATGTAGGAAAATGACATGGTCTATATTGATATATTAATTAGCTTTTTTCAATATGCCACACTGTTTTATCAGAGCAGTTGCATGACGAGTGCCTTGGAATTACACCAGGACTACTTTAAGTGACTGAAACAAGGTGAGTGTAGGATGAGGAATGTACACATCAGTTTGTTGTGGCATCCTGAAACTGAACAGCCACATTACAGTCCCAGAGCTGCCGTGCTAACATGTCGTCCAGGGGGAGCTGCAAAGGCTCGTCTTTGAACGTCCCCCGGTTTCAATTGCCCCTGCTTTCCAGAACCTTCGTCTGTGCGGAATCTCTTAAGACAGTGCCTGGAGGAGTGGAGCTGGTTCAAAGGAGGCCTGGGATTAAGGCTGTTTAAAGCTCAAGATTACTGATGTGGAAGCTGAAAGAAGCTACACCACCTCACCCTCTCTCCCCAGCACGGGCGATCAGCAGCCGGGCTCAAACTGTTTAAACCTGGAGAACTTCAAACCCAGCCACCGGACAATAAAGGAGTCACAGAGGGAGAAGGGGTGCTGTGAGATGAGAGGAGAGAGCCCCGTGGCTTTTTCATGTACTGCTTCCCAATGACGAGACCAGAGAGGAAGAGAGGGGGTGGCGAGTTGGCAGGCTTAGGGACAAAAAATGGCTACAGTATGGCGAGACGACGAGCCGATTAGCGCTGTGCTAAGCAGCACATTTCATCCTCATTCTGACGCCGATGCACCCACATCCTTTCTCGCTTTCCAAGATTTTCTAAGTATTAGGTTAGAAATTGAATAATTGAATGTTGAGTCTGTCGCCATGATGTCCATCATTGTAGAGGTATGTACGTGAGTATGGATTTAATTATGCAGTACTTCTCCTCTTTTCTGTGGGCATGGCGAGCACTAATATTTCACTACTAAATGTGACAAAACGTATCCACTGTGATTCAGTTTCTGTTTGTTTCACTTGAAATATAGCTTGTCCATCTAGAACTATGAACAACAGCTGCTGAGCGCATTCAAATTCAGTTCTCAGAGAATTATTCTATTAGCAGCAGTCCCTGTCTGCATTACACATCTACACATCTAGCCTACCAATATAGCCTCCTGGAGCGACAGTGACCTGGCAGGGCAAATACACTGTGGTGGCAGAGCTACTGAGGCACAGATAAAAATGTCAGTCTGACTAGGAAAT
The DNA here is from genome assembly GCF_052324685.1 of Brachyhypopomus gauderio. Classification (NCBI taxonomy): domain Eukaryota; kingdom Metazoa; phylum Chordata; class Actinopteri; order Gymnotiformes; family Hypopomidae; genus Brachyhypopomus; species Brachyhypopomus gauderio. The sequence continues at coordinate 15,111,216 of NC_135223.1, read as the reverse complement.
GTGATTTTACGTGTCAGGCTTCCTCAGCATGTGAGCTGGCTAATTAGCTTATTACACTCCTCTGATATGATCAGCACCCAGACATGACTTGGAAGTAGTCAAACCTGGAATACTCATGGAAATAGAATCACAGAATACCTCTGAGAAAAAAAAATGTTATTGTCTCACTTGGAATTTTTGAATGCCGGCATTTTAGTTATGGAAACGAAACCCATTAGCAACCTGACTAGTAAGTTTATATAACCTGATTAGACCGTGTGTTGCTAATTTGTTTTGGATGTTGGGACTCTACAAGTTCCTGTCTAAGCTGTTGAAAGCACATGGATATGTATATTAACAGGTTGCTGGATGGTATACAGCCATACTCTAGAGGATTTTGCTGTCATCATAAAGATATTTCTAGTATCATAATTATTCCTGAATATTTAAATTATCCAATTATCCCTAAATATTTAAATAATTCTGTCATACATCATACTGCAGCAGTACAACAGATTTTTTTATTCACTTTGTTTGACTGATGAATGTTCAAACAAGAATGGATGCTTTCTCCATGTCCCTCTAGTCCTGCTGGTGGTGAGCTTCTCCTGGATGGACTCTCTCTGTAACCAAGGTGGAGATATGTCTGCCCCTGCTGCAGGTGGAGCTGGATTACATCACCCTGGTCTCGGCTGAGTAACTGTGCCTTGCCTAACAAGTGCTAATGCTCCCTAAGCCTATCATGTGTGTCAGGAACCAGCAGGAGTCCAGGGTCACCCTCACCATCCAGTCTTCAAGACTTGGTCTGTCTCTCTGATGGATGGGGTCACTCTGAGGTAGACAACGTCCCCCATCATCAACGAGTACAAAGGGACATGCGCGCGCGCACACACACACACACACACACACACACACACACACAAAATAAACAAACATGACTCTGTGGTAAATTTGGACTCGGCACTGCACAGATGCAATGGGAGAATTGCATGTGGGAAGTTTAACAGGCCAGAAGGACTACACAGAGGATGACTATGCTAAGACTTAAGCAAGAGGCACTGAGCTATCCTACAGTGCCAGAGATGGAGTCCTTTGCAGTTTAGATGTATGTAATTTAATAAACAAAGGGCAGTCCAAATTCAGCATCAATAAAAAAGCAAGGGTCAGTAATTGCACTGGCAATGATCCAGGCAAACCAGTGGGAGAATAAGCAGAAATAAATGGTGTTTCAGGCATAATTTGGTTACAAACAGTATAAGCAAAATTATAAGGCTTAGGAATGTTTGGCAGGCAAAATGAGACTTCACAACAACAATATGGAAGAGAATGGTACATAGGTATAGATGTGGGATATGGTAGCAAACAATAATGCAAATACAGCTAGTATTTTTGGATTTTGGATTCTGGGGTATCATCTAGTATTTGTAGTCCACAGCATGTGGGTTCGAGGCTGAAGATGTGACACACATTTTGATGTAACAAGTTTTGCCATTCAAACTATAGCTATCTGCTCCACTCTAGTAATACAGTGAAGATTCTAGAACCCCTATTTCAGAAATCTTCTAATTCAAATACATTTTAATGCTATCATAATATCTGCAATCATTTTCAGCACACTTAATCCGATTAGAGCTCAGCACACTCACCTGAGAGATTCCCTTCCTGCTGACCAGAGCCTCCCATAGAGCAGTAGACAGAATGGACATCAGGTAAACATGCCCGCAGGAATATCCATTTGCAGGCATCACAACACATGCTCTTAATCTCAACAAACCTCATACCACCCATCATCACTATCACAAACCCTCTTCATCACACTAATCGCACATTGCTTTCAACGAGCAGTAAAGAGTGCAGAGAACACCACCACCTGCTAACCCAAGAGGCTCGCCTCTCTGAGAGGGGGGAGATGAAGGGCTTTGTGTTCCCACGCTGACTCCGTGTGAGGAGCAGGCCCATGGCGGAGTCTAAGCTCAACATGTCCGTACATTAGAGTAGACGCACATAGAGAGCAGAGTTTAGCCCTGGATGTCTGAGACAAACCAAGCTTCAGGAGAGTTGTGTAATTTGTAATTGTTGACATATTTGACCCTTACTTAACATTCCTGAGACATAAATGCAGAGAAGAAAACGACCTGAACAGGTAAGTTCCTGCAGTGCTCCACTCCTCGGTGCTCGCTCGAGAGTCCCAGCTCTCTCCTAAAACTGCTCTCCTAAAAGCCATTTCATATTCATTTTATTGTAAAGGATTATATTATCAGTGAACTGACTATGGAGGCCATCTTTTGTGGCTAAAACAGTAATGATGATTTACTATACACGGTAAAACTGACAGGTTGTGTGATTATGTTATACAAGGGGGTTGTTTTATAACGTATCATAATAAGCACCTTCACCCACTCTCAGGACGATGTGATGTTTATGAGTCCAATAACTGAGGCTGATAATATATAAATCATATGGTCCTTTGTAATACAAAATCTATGAGCCAACCGAGCGATATGATTGATCAGCCAAAACATAGACATTAGGGTATACTGTGGGTAAGCAGCTTGCATTCCTGTAAATCCCCAAGGGAAGGAAACCTTTCTGTTTATCGCTGACGTTTCGTTTAAGTGCATTAACAGATGTTGTGTGGATCATGTGGGGGAGCTGTCCCAGCCAGGCACCGATGCAGCTGTGCACAACCACGACCGCTCGAACACCACCTGAGGTCACTGTTGGGCACGGGGAGCTCAGGCCCAGCCCAGGGGCATTTATCAGACCAGCAGGGGCATTTATCAGGCCAGCAGGGGCATTCATCAGGCCTGACCAGTCTGCCAGAGGTGGAGGGAGTGCCGTGTTGTGAGGTGAGTCAGGAGATCACCCGTCACATCACTCGTTTACAGATCATTAATGTTAAAGGGCTTTCTGAAAGTAGGACTTTTATTTTTTCAGTCACGCACTATGTAAACAAAGAGGGGAATGATGGTACAAGAGGCAGATAATGAGACACAAGAGACAGAGAGAGAGAGAGACAAACCAGGTGTAAGGCAAACATGAAAATGTGTTCAGTGTCTCTGGCTCACTGTATGTCTTTCCATCTTTGTTAAGACCCTCCCCTCTCTCCCTCTCTTTTTCTCTCCCTCTCTCATTCTCTCTCTCTTTTTTTCTCTCTGTCAGCTGCAAGAATTCACCACATGAGTATGCATGTGCTCACCCAACATTTTCTCTAAGTAATCGAATGCTCCAAATTAGGAGACGCTGCCTAATGATATTTACGATTCTGAAGTGCCCCCCATGCGAGTAATGCCTGTGTGTCAGGATTAAAAACAGCAACCAAAGAGCAAGTGCTGACATTGACTATCTCAGTGGTTTTTTAAAAAGATGTGTAACACCTTAAAAATTAAATTCTGTCATTTTAATACCTTATTTATTATTATTATTATTACATAATTATTACAATCCAAGCTTGTCGTACATTTACGTATTTCTCATGTTTGTTTCTCCATTAGGTTAATCATATAAACTCAAATTCTTCACCTTCAGTCACTAATATATTTTCATATAGCAGTTCTCCACTGTGGACAGCAACTTCAGAAATAGCCAGCCAGTTTCGTAAAGCACTTACTAATTAGCTCATTAGCTTTCTGTTAATTACTTCCAAATAGACTTACAGACATTTATTCACAGAGTCATAATTGGTGCTAAAGATTTTAAGCTACAGCACAGAGTTTTAAACACTAAATTGGGGAGATTTAAGCCTTTGTCTGGGAGTTGAAGCACTTTTGCAGCCTTGCAGAGTTCAACTCTTCAAGGGTAACGAGGCTCCTGTGAGCCTGAAATGAAAACAGGAACTATAATACATGCTCAAATACAATCATGTGATGTGTGCACCAAGGCAAAATCCTCCTATGTGAAGACTGATAAAGTATCTGCCAGCTGTCTACCTATTTCCATGACGATTCCCCCCCTCTTATCTACTGCCAGCATTATGTCATTTCAATCAATCAAATGTGACTTGTTCTTGTAAGAGAAGGATGCAGTCCTGAACCTGATTATGAATAAACTATCCCAGGATTATTGCATGGACCTGGGGTAGTGAGAGTACAGTGCACCTGTGTATTAAGCAGGAAACACACACACACACACACACACACATATACATGAAGCCATTAACTTTTAGCTTCCTTAGTTTCCTTTAGCTGTGTTTAACAAGTGGCTAAACTGATCATCTTGCTTTATGATTTAGATGCATCTAGGTTTTTTTGCACACAATCTGACTAAATGCTTATTTTCATAGAAACACTGAACATTTAAACCTTCCACATTATTTATGTGTGAATGAGAGGTCCCCAAATAAACAAACAAATAAATAAACAAGACGCTCCAGTGGGGGTCTAGGTGAACGTTCTATAGTGGTTACCTTTCTCAAAGCTGTGTTCCATAGCTCCAGCATCCCTTAGATAAAAATCTGTTGTCGATATTCCCAACTGTAGGTGATTAGCTCCTGCAGTGTGGAAAGAGCTCTGACTACACAATGAGACAGTCAGCAGTATTGATGAACAGTGGAGAGATATTGAACTTTCCAGAGCCCAATAAGATGCAATTTTCAACAGCTTAAAGAATCACCTCATATCGCTTACATTAATTATAAATATGAATATGAATTCTAAAGTGATGTAAATGTCTGACCTTCACCTCTGACTATATTTGTAGTACAGGGACCACTGTGTGCAGGAATGGGGTAGGTGTGTCCACTGAAGTGTCCAGTGAGTGTGCATGGTCTCTGTAGACTGCCCACTGGGATCTGAGTTTGGAGGCCAGTGACAGATGGAGGCATTTGTTTGGAAGCTTGTTTCATCAGCCAGGATGTAACAAGCAAATCTTCTGAATTTTTCTTCCTAAAATAATTAAAACAGTAGCTTATTTCTCCCTAGTTTTTTCCCACTTGTATGTCAAGTGAGATTTATTTTTTAAGTGCAGATCCAAAGTTGCCAGATCAAACACATGTGTCTGATGTGCAGAGTGCTGTGTGTGTACAGAGAGAGCACAGGACCCGGGTCCAACATCTGACTCACCATGCTCTCTGTGCCTCGCACCTACGGTCAGGAGATTCACAACAAGCCAATTCTAATCCTACATGTCCACTCGTACTGTATGGAGTTTGGCAAATACAGCCCAGGGTCTTAATAGAACAGAGCCAGGAGAGGATTTCACAACAAAAAGTACTTTCCATTTAAGTTAACCTGAAAAAGAAAACTGAAAAGAAAACCATTGAAACACTTTCTTCAAAACATTTTCTGCACATTTCACAGTATTATATAAAGTGATGTCAGTTTATTTATTTATTTATTTGTGAAATGGAATTGGATTTTATTTATTTGGTTGTATATCTATTTATTTTATTTTTTTATTTATTTATCTATCATGGTTCTGAACCAAGATATGGTGAAAAAATTTTCTCCTGCAGATATAAAATGAAATAGCAAATATGTTTTTGAAACTGTAATAACTAGCTAATCCGGTAACTCCATAGTCTCTGACAGGTGAGCTATTATTTCCACAGAACAGAACACATGTGATCTTAAAATTCTCCAGGGACACGTGCCATGCTTGTTACAATGTTGTGTTAAGTGATGTTGCTACTTCATAGCGTGCAGACTTGCAGATCCTTAAACGTTTATTTTTCATAATTCTTTGTGTATGTAATTTGTAGATCACTGGATATGAACATTAAATAGTTAACAAGGTTGTGGATGTAGTTCTCTGCCCTTTGGAAATTTGTGGGAGTGAATTACACAAAAATAAAAACAGTAAAAAACACCAACATTTAATTTAAAATAGATGAATGCAGAAAGTGTTTCTGTTTTTCAAATAAAGAACAGTGTTTCTGTATTAAAAAACAAAAAAAAGTACTGAGATATTCCTTTCAAAAGGCTTAATTATTTCTGTGATTGCACAACCCTGGTTTCAGGCTATAGTAATCTGGCTAACTGTGAAGCAACCTCAGGTCTATGGGTTGTTATGAAAACCACCTGTGGGACCGGTGAGACAGACGTGAACCCAGCTGCCAGGCCTTCCCTTTCAGCCATTACAGACAGGCGTCGTCTTCACCTGGACATCACCACTGCTGAGGGATGCAAGCTGTGTTAAGTGTCTAGAGAGGGCAGTGCAGAGAGGGAGAGTGGAGGCATTTGATAAATCTTAATCTTTCAATCAATCTCTCTCTCTCTCTTTATTTCTCTCACTCTTTCTCTCTCTCTCCCTTCCTCAACATGATTGGATGTATGTTTGTGCATGTGGTGTATATGTAAGTGCAAGCTTGCTTCAGTGTATATGCCAGGATTCATCGGTTTGTGTGTGTGTGTGTGTGTGTGTGTGTGTGTGTGTGTGTGTGTGTGTGTGTGTGTGCGCGCGCATGTGTGTTCATGTTCAAGTGGACTGTTACATGTTCTAATTTGTATGTTCTCCAGATTTAGATATGTGAGTAGATTTGATGAGGTAATAGAGCAGCTGTAACGCCCTATGTAGCACTGCAGTCAAACTCTCTCTCTCTCTCTCTCTCTCTCATTTTCTCTCTCTCTCTCTCTCTCTCTCTCTCACACACTCACACTCACACTCACACTCACACACACACACACACACACACCCCCACACACACACACACACACACACACACACACACACACACACACACACAAACACACACCAGCATCCCCTCACCAACCCAGTGTCGGTCAGTTAGTCTCTACCAAATATTGTGCATCTCTTCACTAACACAGTATCACAGTGTCTTAGTCATTCACAGAGACATTTTGTTATATGTGTGGTTCTACATGTTACATATTATATATTTTTGTAAAAAATATATATATATATATTAAACACTTTACCTAATCAGGAAGTTCTGCAGGTCCTGTTATGAAGAACAGCTCTGGCTTTCCTACAGAGAAATATCTGAAAACACAGACATGTAGACAACTACTTCTCCAACACTATATCTATCTCTCCTTCTGACTCTCTCTCTCTTATACACACACACACACACACACAGACACACACACACACACACACAGTGGCGGACTTAGAAATATGGGGGCTCAAGGCGAATTTTGCAAGGGGGCCCATCAACATTAATATGCGAGAAATAAGTCAGCTAATCAGGGGGCCCATCCAGTGGGCAGTTGCCTAGCCATGCCTCTATGCAAAGACCGCCTCTGCACACACACACGCGCGCGCACGCACATGCGCACACACACACACACACACACACACAACCTCCTCAGTCTCTCAATTTCTAACTCACACAGTACTATACCAAAAGTACACACTCACACAAACACACACATAAACACACAAAAACAGAGAACTTCCCCATCACTGATCCTCAAACACACACATTGTCATTGCCGACACAGCTGGTCCCTCCAGAAGTTGCACCTGTCACCTCTGAGCTAAACTACACTGGCAACAGGGCAGGCACAATGAACCACTGAGAGAAGAGAAGACTTCAACGAGTACATAGCATCTTACAGGAGCAAACCAGTCTACAAAAGAACTCACACCAAACTTTAAATGTGGTGTATTTACTTGAGACTTGACTAGGAGTCTAGCTCAAAGACTCATGACTTGACTTACACTCCAGCCTAAAGACTTTTGACTTGACTTGGACTTGTATTTTGTGACTTTTGAACATCTCTGGTGCACCCTCACAAAAAGGGTCTTGGATCCTGGGCCTGTGTATCTACCAATGCTACTGATTTTTACCAGTATTCTTTTAAATCTTCTGCAGACAGGAAGTCAGGTGTTGCAGTGGCTAAATGACTTATCCCAAAGCATCTCCCCTAAACCAGCCATCCCAAACCACCTACCTCAAACCAGCTATCCCAAACCAGCTATGCCAAACCAGCTATCCCAAAACCAGCCATCCCAAACCAGCTATCCCAAACCACCTACCCCGAACCAGCTATCCCAAACCACCTACCCTAAAGCAGCTATCCCAAACCAGCTATCCTAAACCACCTATCCCAAAGCAGCTATCCCAAACCACCTACCCCAAAGCAACTACCCCAAAGCATCTATCCCAAACCACCTACCCCAAAGCAGCTATCCCAAACCACCTACCCAAAGCAGCTATCCCAACCCACCTACCCAAAATCAGCTATCCCAAACCCGCCATCCCAAACCACCTACCTCAAACCAGCTATCCCAAACCAGCTATTCCAATCCAGCCACCCTAAACCAGCCATCCCAAAGCAGCTATCTCAAACCAGCTACCCCAAACCAGCTATCCCAATCCAGCTATCCCAAAGCAGCTATCCCAAAGCAGCTATCCCAACCCACCTACCTCAAACCAGCTACCCCAAACCAGCCATCCTAATCCAGCCATCCCAAACCATCTACCTCAAATCAGCTACCTCAAATCAGCTATCCCAAACCAGCTATCCCAAACCAGCCATTCCAAAACAGCCATTCCAATCCAGCTATCCCAAATCAGCTATCCTAAACCACCTATCCTAAACCACCTATCCCAGACCAGATACCCCAAACCAGCTCTCCCAAACCAGCTATACCAAAACACAGCTTAATGTTCCCACTTGCCAATAACTTGCTTATGTCCGAGGCCCACCACAGAGGTAAAAAAAATAAACAAATTAATGTTTAGTTAATGCAAAAAAATAGGGATGTTAAATAACCGTAGTGAAGAGTATGGCCTTGGTCACACAGGGATCTGAGGACTAAAGGTCAGCACAGGGTTCCCCAAACCTGACGAGGAGGGGAGGGGGGGTGGGGGGTGCTAGCTGGCTGGATCTCTGCTCCATGCAGCCCCGTGTAACCATGATCCCCTCACAAATCAAATCTCCGGTCAGGTCTCTGCGCAGATAATTGTGGACAGGCTCGTGATAAGCCTTTGTAATGGAACTCTGTCAATCAATTCATAGTGCATGCCTCTTGTCTCTGGGGTGTTTGCTCGAATGGAATGGAAGAAGTCGTCTGGGCCACTCGGGGCACTGTCACTCTGGCTTTGCCAAGACTGCTCTCGCCTGATTTCATTATCTGGAGGAAAGTAAAAGCAAATTTGTCTTATGAGAAGCAATTATGCCACAGATGACTGGCGCTTCTGTGTGACAGTGGTGTTTGTGTGTGTGTGTGTGTGTGTGTGTGTGTGTGCGCGCGCGCAGTGGCGGGTGGAGGGGGCTACTGCTGAAAGTTTGAAATGCAACTTCATTCCTCATTTGAGGTTGTATTCATAATTTCCTGAATTATTATTATCTATTGGGGAAAAAAGCATTATTTACACCCATATTATCACATATTGTGCAGTGAGTCAAACAGAACTAGGCATGCATGTCATATGTGTGATGTGCATGTCCTATATTCATATTGACGAATGCTCCAAGACTAAACATCCATTGCAGCGTGAATGGATCAGCACACAGGACGCCTGATGAAGCAGCACAGGAGGTCCATGGAGGGAGCACGTGTGCACTGGGGGAGCAGAGATCTGCAGTATCAGCTCAGCTATAAGAGCACACAGCCTAGGAAAAGCAGAGGGCTGCCATTAAAGCTACGCTACAAATGACACTACACTACTCTCTCTCTTTCTCTCTCGCTCTCTCTCTCTCTCTCTCTCTCTCTCTATGGTCATGCTTACAGGTCACAGTAGGTTGTGTGTGGAAAGTCCAACCAAATCATCCTCACTGCCATGGTACTGACAGTAATGATAACCATTAATAACTCAGGTTGTCATGTGTTGTCATAATATAGCCATGCAATTTTTAGTCCTGACTGTGTCGTTTGCATTCACCAGACCCTTAACCAGAACATTCACCAGACCCTTAACCAGAACATTCACCAGACCCTTAACCAGAACTCCCTGCCTTTGGTGCACCTTGCAGGTGTACAGTTCACATCTAGAGCCTGTTCCCCTTATCCTGATGCTTCATGGACATTTAGTCCTTTAATTTCCTCTTTGCATCAGCCACTATTAGAAACATTAAAAAGTGCCATAAAAAAGCAACACTATACAGTATGTCAACCAAAAATCAATATAAATCAATAGATTTACTACACTGGGATGCATGTTTAAAATGGCACCATCCTTTTACTATACTATAAATACAAGTTTAACAATGAATATAATATTTACTGTAACACTCAATGTTTAATAATTTAAATTTCCAGAATATTGAATGAATGTATATTATTCGTCCAGAACATGTATGTCTCATGGGTTGTTATGGGAACAACAACCATTACTCCTCTGATCCTGGTAATTATTAAGAATATTACAGTATGATCATCCATCCTAAGCATTGTCATGGCGATATTAGCAGCCTGTTGTGTACAGCAGCTCCTTTCAGTAACACACAAACACACTCTGTGGTGTTTAAGAGCTATTTGCCCAGCAGAGTACTCTGCATGCAGCGCACACAGACACACACACACACACACACACACACACACACACACACACACGTGTAAAAACCCCAGCAACTCTGCTGTGCCTGAGACACTGATAAAGCAACAGTACATCCATGTTAGCGTTAATGGTGTGGGGAGAATGACTCTCCCCCAAAATAATATCCAGTCGGCAGAGGCAGTGGTCTGTGGTCTGAAACAGGCCAGTGCTAAATAAGGTAACAGGTGGATGATGCAGTGTGCATTTCAGATGGGTAACTCCCTGTTCTCCTCGCTGGGAAACAGACGTAGGATGGGTGTAGCTCATGTAGAAGGTAGGTGTTGTAATGAAGTGCCAAGTGGATGTATTTTATGGTCTAAAAGGCTGGAATAACTCTTTGTTGAGGCTTCCTGTAGTCCGCTCCCTCTGGTGCGTAGATGGCTTTCTTTCTACTTCTCCATAGTTGCATTATCTGGGATTTTCCTTTGTTGTAGGCAGCCAGGATTTGGAGAGTATTTAATGTGAGTCTTTCACCTGTTAATCTCGTTCTGAATCGTGTGTGACAGGGACTCTTAACGGATTAAGGAAAAACTAGGTCAACTCAAACATGGAATTGTCGACAGAAAAATTGTGACAGAGAAGGTTTTGTTAAACATGCTGAACCTGAAAGTGAAACGAATAAGAATGACAGATAAGCATGGTTGAATCCTCCATTCCTCACAGTATAGTGGTCTTAATTACTATCTTAATTACTGTAAAAGGCGTAGTTCACTTAATATCTGTTTTATGTGGAGCATCTAACTGTGTGTCTTTAAACGCATAGTTGCGAAATCACACCTTTTGAGGTGCACTTCAGTCCCAACACAAGACTCCCAAAGGCGGGCTGGAAGTGAAAGCAATCCATATATTCTCCCACACTTACAGCTGTTCTTCATTAAAGCCCTCAGAAAACCTCCCTCTAATTTAAGCCTCTTTCATCAGCAAGGTGGCAGACTGCAGGCCTGGAGAACTCACATTCACAGCCGAGAGCCAGACACAACACAGACATCCTTGTACACAGGCAGACAGAGAGGGAGAGAAACCCAAACCAGCTGATCACAGGCAACTAGTGCACCAGTGCATCGTACTGGGTTAATGGGGAGAACTGACGAAGAAAGAAATGTGGAGAGAGGCAGACTGAAGGACAGACAGTTAGACAGACGGGCAGAATTAAACAGTGATAGAATATGTGAGGGAGTATGAAAAAGAGAAATGGAGAGAAATAAAGTGATAGGCAAAGCGCGTGTGTGGTTGAAAAGGAGAGAGAGGGTGAGACAAGGCGATGTGTAAGAAGAGAGAGGACAGATGGTGGGGAACGCCTTAAAGGGCTGGCTTTTATACCATCAACTGATCTAATCATTTATCAAAATCAAATCGAAAAAAAAATTAATACATTACACTATTTATTTTAAAAGATGGTTCTATTTAAATGAAGATGATTCAGGTTTTTTACCTGTTTGAGGGTTTTTCTGGAGCATGTGTTCTACATACAAGCAAATTGCAATAATAATTCAGAAAGTAAATGATTTTGGACACAATGGTAATCTCCTTGGGTGAACCAGTTTTTAGGTAAGATGGCTTCGTAAAAGAAGAGGTTCTTTTATGTTAATGAATACCATGATGAATTTTCTTGGTAATTGATTAGAAATGTTTAAAGGCTGTACTTTTAAGGCTCAACAATGTCACGCTGGGCAGGCTGAATCTATTAGGATGTCTAATATTCAACCTTTAAGGTTTTGTACAAAGCACTGGGAGAGGGGGCGGATAATGGGGGAGGACGAATGCCCAACACTGTGGGGATCTCCGACTGAAGAGTTTAACGAAAGCAAAACTGAACATAAAAATGCACTAATGAGAACAAAGGAAGCCAATGTATCATTCACAAAGACCGACAAACACTCACAACAAAGGGCTCATGAAGGGCTGAACTTAAAGAAATAACAACCCCTGCGGTGGCGTGGCCAATGAGACACAACCCACACCACCTGAGGGAGGCGTGGCGAGAAATCATAACAAATGCATGCGTATCACAGGACGGAACATAAACAAAGGCCAATTGCAAAGCCGCTACCGCATAATGGAAGCTACCCTTCAGGGGGCACACCATTACAACCACCAACCACAACAAAGGCAAAAAAGTAACTCCCCCAAGACAAGCAGAGGGAGCAGGGGAGGGACCACAGAGAGTACTGCTCCTGTCTGGCCCCAGGGCACATGGAGCACTGCATCATCCAGAGCCCAGAGCATAGAGGACATTATGCCTCCCAAGCCAGGGTGCAGTAAGCCCACACATCTCTTGACCATGACAGTTACCCCCATCTTTAATAGGGTCCTGTTTTGATGATGCTGGCACACAAGCGTGACCTCAACATCGACCAGCTAGGATGTGGCTGTAGTAGCACCGTGTTGCCTTGATGTTGCCTTCCTGAGATACCTTGTTGATCAAGTATGGGACAGGTATGGCCCTTGACTTGCTCACTGGGGGCTAGGACTCGGCACTTGTAAAGCTGCTTTGTGACAACTGTTGTAAAAAAACACTATATAAATAAAATTTGATTGATTGATTGATTGACAGTGGCCCCTCTGATGGGCTGGGCCTTCCTCATCAATCCGAGGCAGAGACAGTACCCCCTTTTACCAGCTGAGACTCCCTCACTGGACAGGGTATGGCAGTGTCACCCCTTTCTGTCGATGCCACACCACACAGGTAAACGTGGTGCAAAGATGGCAACCTCTTTTGTTGATGGAGCTTCTCTGTTGACCCGGAGACTCCTGCCATGCTCTCAGCTGCAGAGAAACAAAGCATAACCAGTCATGATGCCCCTGGCTGGTCTCCAGCCTGACCGGCATGAGCGCACATGGTCAGGCATAGACAGGTCAGCCCTTGGGGGGCAGAGCCCAGGAGTCTACCAGCCCCTTCAAGAAATTCCAGGGATGACCTACCTGGAACCGATGTAGTTCTGCTAGCGTGCCCTGGGTCTTCAGGGGCAGGCTAAATCAGAGCTCGGACGGGGGGTTCTTATCCCTCGCTCGAACAGGAGTCCTGGCTGATGTTGGGGATGGCACCGATGTCCCTAACGAGCCCTCTGGGGAACTATCCATGGTGAGGTCTGGGGCTTCCATGCCCAAACCGAGAGCTCCGATGTGAAACGAGTCCCCAGTGAGCTCCGGGAAGAACCTTCCTCACGTACGCCAGGCGACCAGTCATGCTAAATGGGAAGAGCTAGTCCAACATGCAGAGGAAAAAGAAAAAAATAAGGTAAAAAGAAACCAATGCATCCTATAATAGTCAGTGATTCCGTCACGGGTGAAGAACATTCCGGATAAAGGAAACAAATCCTAGTTTCCACCTGAAGACTTTAATGAAAACGAATGAAAGCAAAGCCAAAGAAAGTTAATTAACTGGAGTAAAAAAAAGCAAAAAGAAAACATTCACAAAGATTGACAAACTAACAAAACAAAAAGCGCTCATAAAGAGCAGAACATAAAGACATATCGATGTATCGAGACACAACACACACCCCTTGAGGGGGAGGGAGGCGAGATGAGAAATAACAAATCCACGGTGTATCACAAGATGGAACATAAACAAAGGTCACCTGCAAAACCACCGCATATCGGTCGCTACCAGCAGGGGGCACTGTTTCCACAGGTCCTACGGGGTGAATTATAGAAACCTTGCACAGATAAAAAATGTATTTTGTGTATAATAAAACTGTAGTACAATCTGTATACAGCTGTAGAAAATGTAAAAATCAAAGAGGCATGCACTTTTTTCATTTAAATGTGGAGAGCTTACTTTCAAACTCATTTTATTGGTCTACTATCAGAGGGTGATAGTAATATTCTCGTTCTCACAGAGATCTGATTGAAGAAGATGCCACCTGATGCTGATGTGTTTTTAAATGATGATAACATTTTAGGTCTGATCACAGTTGTGTTGCAATTTAAGTTAAAAATTCATGAATTTATATGAATGTCTGTTTCACAATGTCTAATATCAATGCTGAATTCTGAATTTATGTGATTTCAACAAACTTATTTTTGCAGAAGCTAATTATTTTTAAGGAGTTTGGCATGGATTTAAGTTACACTACATTAATTCTTAATCCAACACATATGACTATAAGAAATCCTGATAAGTATTTTATTGACACAATGCTTACAAACAGACATCTCTCTTGGCCTACTGCCACAATATATAAGTGATTATTATTGAATCATGGACACTAAAGACATTAAAGACTAATTTACTTATCCATTCATTGAGTAAGGTTTTCTGCATGGTCTCTGTTATGGTGGTCTTGTTAGGAAAATCCCCCATTTTCCTAATTCTAAAAGAAGTTTGGAATGCTTTGTTTTTCTATTTACTGTAAGGTGAAGGCTGATAACATGGAGGCCAATAACATGGTGGCTGATAACATGGAGCCTGGTAAGTGCAATCCCCTTATATTTATCTCGGAAGAAAGAAGACCACATTTGAGAGAAGCTCATTTAGAGAGATCCACTTTCAGGACAGGAGCTGGGAGGTCAGTGATTAAAGTCTGACTGGACTTTCATATGTCACAGATATTTATATAATTTGTTAATACAAAATTATAAGAGTGATTATTATTTAAATAGCACAAGTAATTGTGCAGACAGTCCTGCAACTATTGGGAGTTGATAAAGAAGCATATAGGTTCATGTAGTGCAGGTCTCACAAATGCAATTTTATCAGAGAAAGGCTCTTCTAGTGACATAGATTTTATTTGGGAGGTCTTTAACAGCATTTTATTTGTGCATCTCACCTTTCTGACAGTGTAAATGGTATAGTGAACAATGTGTTCACTGTGTAATTTGATGTTCTCTAATGTTAAGCAATGTTGTGTTGTAGATAAATTACAACACATAATACAGACCAAATGTCTAAAGTCATTTAAGCACTTTGCTTACACAGCTGATGAAGGACCTCCTTTGAAACATGTCCTGTTTCTCTGGAAACATTGTGTTCACTACATTTTTCAACATCTATATCTATTTTAGATATCTTTTATATATATCATCAATCTTATATATATTGTTGCCAATGGTAAACAACAAAAACTTAGTGGGGTTCATCAGGGGTCTAGTCTTGGTTGTCTGCTTTATACAGATCAATGAGCTTGGAAAGCATACTGAATTATGCTACTATGAATTATGTTCCACCTTACATTGAATGTGTGTACTCCTGTAGCTCGTTTTGTTGAGCAGCCACTGCATATTGCTGGTAACACAAACATACAGGGTTTGATTTGCAGTGAGCATTTGTAGTGTCCTTGATAAACATTTAAGTAATTCTGGAAAAAGTTTGGCTGCCAAATGCTGTAAATATCTCTGCTTTATTGTAAATAAAATTTGCTTGAAGCAGAGTGATTGGTTTTCAAATTGTGCCATTTTCATCCACATAATTTAGTAAAGAAGACTTAGTGTGCCTCAAAAGTGTGGAATAACTTAAGAAAAACATAACCACTTGTATGCTTGTATTTATCCAGATAGATAGATAGATAGATAGATAGATAGATAGATAGATAGATAGATAGATAGATAGATAGATAGATAGATAGATAGATAGATAGGTGTGTGCATGTGTGTGTGAGAGAGAGCAAGAGAACAAGACAGAGAGAGAGAAATAAAGCATGAAGCACTGAATTGCTCTCCCTTTTCCACAGAGAGACTAGAGTTTTTAGGCTTTAAGTAATTCCACAGCAAGCAAACACAGGCTTAGTAAAGGAAAGACAAAGCTAAATATAACTTGTGATTACAAAACTGTGGGCAGGTGAAATAATCTGACCATTTTATTACACGCGGTGTCCTGCACAGTGTCCAACTATTCTAATGAAATGATAAAGCTCAGTCCAGGCAACAATGCATGGGAGAAGCTTACACCCTCACTACACACACACACAAACTCACACACACATACATACATACATACATACAAACCCTGCCTGTCTGACTTAATGCCCAGTGTTAAGACTTTATAAGTCCTTGATATATCCCATTAGAATTCCATAGACTGGATAAAGTGATATGCATCTTATCCAGAGCCAGAGACTTGAGTGAAAAGCTGCTTAAACAATACCTAGGAAGTTCACCTTCCGCATGTATGCATGCCATCTCATAGAATGTCATAGAACTGTCTGCCACATCTTAATTAACATTATTTTCCAAGACATATTTTATTTCACTTTCAGCTCTCTTTCCTCCACTCTTCTTTCTTTTTCTTTTTTACCCCCCCCTTTCTATTTACTTCTTTCTTTTTATTATTTCACACAGTGATCACAAGGCAAAATCAATCTTTCTGTCCTCGTGCTCTTATTAATGAAGAATAAAGAAAGGAAACCCACCCACTCTCCACATTGACCAGATCTGCAGTGTTAAAGGACACAAATCAAAAGCATCCAGTGGTTCTAATGCAGGCGGCTGTGTTCCTTTTCTTCCCTGCTTCTACCCCCTCTGGACCAGCAGAAAGGCCTGGGTCTGTGGAGCCCCAGACGTCTGCCACCGCGTCTCCCACACCCGCCCGCCTCGTGCCTTTCAGAGCACGCCCTCACAGAGAGCTCTCACTGTGGCAGAGAACCAATCTATTCAGAACTACCAACTATTCTATAGCTATTCTACACACACACACACACACACACACACACACACACACACACACACACACACACATACACAGACTTGGAGGGACTTAACACATGCATTGATGTCACAATACCACACTTACTGCTGTTGTACACAAGGCTGACTGTGTGACAGTGGCTTGAAATTTAGGCAGAAATTCAATTATACCTTTGATCTAAGTACACAGATGTATTTAACGCTTTATTAGCTGTCTAGAATAGACATACTGGCTCTTTCGAAGATCATTCTGAATGTACAATATCTGGATTTCTGCATGAGTGACAACTAAAATGTGATCTTATCATCATTTATAATGGAAAATAAATACTTATTTAACAAATATCAACATTCATAAATGTTGTTGGGGTTGTTAAATAAGATAATAATGTGACAGTAGAAGATCATACATCCAGATAGATACACAGATACACTGTTATTAGAGAGATAAAATGAAACATAGAGAGTGAGAGAGACATAGAAATTGAGAAAAGAGAAATGGAGAGAGGGAGGAAGAGAGAGATGGAGAGAATAGTGAATGTGGTAAGTGATTGTGGCCTGTCAAGTTAATTAAAAACAATACATATAACAATGCTGCAGGAAGAAGTCACTGTCTAACACAAAATACAATAACATCCCTTGAATGTACATGAAGGTCTTCAAAGCAGCTAATCAGTGAGATTTGCTGTGTCAGGTCTGTTGCAGAGAACACTGATGGTCTGCATTAAGTCAGTTTCCTGTTACCGAGAGACTCCTCCACAGACATTACCCCTCCCTATACCCTCGCCAACCTTTCCACCCCCTTTCTCTGTCCACACAATTCAATTCAGTATGTCAATCAGTGCATAAATGAAAAGTATAAAAAGTAAGGTTTCAGAGTTCACCATTCATAGCTGAACACACTCGACTAAAGCAATACCAACAGAAGAGTCAAAAATAACAAATCTAAATACACTTGGTCTATAATAATGAAAATACACCTAGTCTTGGTCCAACACCCACACTATTGAAAAGGTACACACCATCACTCACCCTCCTGAACAGTTACACACCCCTGAACCCCTGAGATGTTGATGCTGTCATTCAGCTGTGTCTGTGCATAGCATCACTCTAGTTGTGACAATGACTTGACTGGAAAGCAATGTCTCAGTGAGCCACATGACTGTGGTCACCTCTGAACCCCTGCCGGAACCACATGCTGATCAATGGCATGTGAGCTATGTACGTTTAAATCAATGGTGGTTTAAATTGATGTCCACACACTCAGTCTGTATTGTCTATCTTTTTGCATGCTTCTACCCAAGGCGATTGCAAGCAAGCACCTACAAGCACCTGGGAGATGGTCTGGCTTGCCGGTGAATGTACTGATGCCGGGGTTGGATGTGCCATTGCCGCAAGAGGACGTGCTGATGCTAGCTCCTACCTGAGGCTCGCCATCTGCACTGAAGGGACTGTGACTACTTGGCCGGGGAACAAGAACTTTAACTATTACTATAGAGCCACCTTTTGTCCACAAATATGGACTTGTGCTAACGGGCCGCCCAATGGAGGATGGGTTCCCTTTTGAGTCTTGGTCCTCTCGATGTTTCTTCCCAATCCCCACCATTTTAGGGAGATTTTCCTTGCCACTGTCGCCTTTGGCTTGCTCATTAGGGATCTGGACCCATACGATTGTAAAGCTTCTTTGTGACAACATGTGTTGTAAAAAGCGCTATATAAATACATTTAACTTGACTTGAACCTTTACTGACCCTCTCAAAAAGCTACACACACACACTTAATCTGTTCGGATTGAGAACTAGTACATAGATTATAAGAACAGTCATCTACCAGGACTGCTTGCTAAGTCCAGTGCTCTACACCTTCTACAACCTCTTCACCTATGACCTAGTTGCCACCCATAAAATACCACTTTAAGAGTATTTCATTGGTCTGATCCCCTGTAAGGGTATTTCATTGGACTGATCACCTGTAAGGTTATTTAACTGGACTGATCTCTTGTAAGGGTATTTCATTGGACTGTTCTCCTATAAGGGTATATCATTGGACTGATCTCTTCTAAGGGTATTTATCTGGACTAATCTCCTGTAAGGGAATTTCATTGGACTGTTCTCCTATAAGGGAATTTCATTGAATTGATTTCTTATAAGGGTAGCTCATTGGACTGATCACCTCTAAGGGTATTTTATTGTTCCTAGTGAAGAGTGTTAGCAATTGGTCTCAACATATTAAAAACACGAACGAGACAAAGGAGATGATTGTGTATCACTGCAGCAGATGCCACTATTTATAGGTGAGACAGAGAAAGAGAAGTTAAGTTCCTTCAAAATGTTCATCTATAGGTCAATAGGAGGTGAACTATAGGCCAATAGGAGGTGAACAGATTGTAGTATTATATCTTTTCCCTGTGTATCTTACAATAATTTACTGGTTTTAATGATGACAATAACAATAATAATATTACCTTTGTATATAGATTAATTATTATAAACACAATCAGATATCTTTAGCTTTCATTTCATTTACAGATGTCTTTAGCTTTCATGTTCAGAAGTCAATGGTGGCTGTAGTCAGCGTCAGTGGGCATACCCTTTAAAAATATTAAAGTATTGGTACGATTTATTTATATATATATATATGAAGGAAATAACAATGACAAAAATTATTTGTCTCATACTGGCAAACAAGAATTAACCTTAGAACAACAAGCATAACCCGGAGGGGGTTTTTTTTTGCTCTTCATTTTTGTTCTGTCCAACCGCTGCGACGCCACCGTTGATCTTTCTACAGCAGAGGCTGGCACATTTGGCCTTATCGAGCAGAACAGCGGAAGAATGTTTCCGCTTGGTAAATATGTACGGATAGTGGGAACGGGCCCCCGAGCCAAAGCGTGCCAGGTCTGCCGCTCTGCGCATGCGCGGTCCTCCCGGGACGTCTAATTAACGAGAGAACCAAATGTCACGAAAAGCCAAAGTGGCAAACCATTCGGACTTGGCCCAATAAAGTCTGCATAAAATAATACGATTCTGAATGTGTTTCTTTTTTTTTACACCCCACAATGGATTAATCTGCATTGTGATTTCACATTGTGGTTACCCTTTTCCTACTTCTCTGTGAATAACAAAACTTTCAAATGCACCAAAATGGATTGGATCTCTACCGCGAAACCAGCGGACCGTCGACAGAAATTGCACAGGCACCGCAGCGGGTCAAAATGAGAATTTTAAGGTGCAGAGCGATGCTATAGTGTCGCACTATGTCGCGTCCTAAATCTGTGGTCCGAGATCGAGGGAAGGGAGAATGAGAAAGCTAAGAGCTCAGTGAGAACAAGGTGTGAATGACGGAGCGAGACCTCCTTGCTTCTGACAGAGGGCGGAATGAGAAGCAAGCGCGTGCGAGCTCGAGAAGGACGTGCACGCGCACCTCACTAACTCCTACTCTTCAATAGATGTGTCTGTTGTCACTGAGTGGATGATGTGTCCGCCACCTGAAGGCAATCTTATTCAAAACGTCTGACGCTGTCATGTCTCATCACCCAGACACACATTTCCTTAAAGTCTCTGCCAAACAAACTTCTGCTTTCAGAGAATTCCAAATACTGTGTTAAAAATACTGTGGCATTCGTCACTGGATCTAGGGGTAGGCCACTTGGGAGAGCCGAGGAGCACTTTGAGAGTGCGTGCGTTGTTAAAAACGTTGATTTGTGCGTGTATATGTTTGTTTAGTTCAGTGAGTTTGTAGTCCAGTTATTTTGTTGTAGGACAAAACGTAGCATTTTTCATATTAGAGCCTTTGTCTTTTCTGTTTGTTTGCTATATGCGAGTTTTTTTAAGAGCTTGCCTATATATGCAAATTAATAAGTATATATATACTTATTAAATTCTAAATTGTAAATAGGTAGGCCTACAAACACCTGTCTAAAGTTTTTTTCAGATATAAGATGTTACAAATAGTGACCACAACAACCAATATAAATATATAAGAATACAATATGGACAGAAAAAAATGTATATAAAAAAATAAACAAATAATTTTTGCCTAGGTGTGTTATGTAAACCTCATGTAAACCTCATGTAAAAATATGTATGCGTATTGACATGCATGCACATTCCTTTTTACAGTATTGTTTCATTCAAATTTTGAAACAAATCTGTATTGTGTAGCTGGAGAAGAGTTGACCACTTTGAAGCCATGAATTTTTGATTAAACCAACTTGAGCCAATATCCTGATGTGTTTTTGCATGGAGGGCACAGAGTCAGAGTGGAGGTCACAGGGAATGAAGCAGAGCACCCCCTCCCACCACACACACACACACACACACACACACACACACGCGCGCACACACACACACACACACACACACACACACACACACACACACACACACACACACACACACACTGCCTGCCACAAGAAACAAAGTCTCCAATACAGCAAAAGCTTACAGCTCAATCTCCACCAGCACTCGACCACAGGCCGCACCTCTCTCACTCTGCCTTCTCACTCCCTTCTTTATGTAACGTCATTCGACTTCAGGCCCTGTGTCTGAGTTATGTATATAATGAGAGATCACAGTCAGTGTTCTACTAGTGTGACATTCTCACAGTGTGTGACTGTCTCCAGTGCCACTGGTCTCATTACAGGCAAATGGTGTGCATGGGCCTGACAAGTGGATAATCAGTAACCGCCTTTGTGCCTTACCATTTCCCAGGATTCTGCGGGTCTCCTGAGTCATATCAGCCTGTCCATCAAACGAACATCATGTGGAAGTGGTTTTCCACACTCACTGATTAAAACGAGCATCTTAATGATATTCCCCTCGGAGTCACTTTGCCTTGAGTGCACCAGCAATCATATCAAAGTGTTCAGTTGGTACTCTTCCCTAAGCATGTAATAAACAGAGTACAGAGCAATATAAAGGCTGGATTGTCTCTGCTTTTTTGTTTAAATTGTTGCAAATTGATTTGTCTATCATCAACAAAACAGCTTTGCCTCATTCCCATAGACATGGAAGATAAATCCATCAGCAGCTTCACTACTGTAAAGAAAACATCAGTGCATTTGCTTGTTCTGAAAGAGAATAATAGCAATTGTACAGGAGAGCTGGTTGAAACACAAACCAACCTTTTTTTTTCAGTTTACGTACGCACAAACCAGTCATGCCTAAAATATAACTTGACTGAAACAATAAGAAAATAGAATGTAAATTTGTAAAGAATCTTGGATTTATCATGTGAGTTTTTCATCCCACTTTGGTAGCTGAAGTTCTGAAATTCAGAGTTGTGAGGTTGGATGGCTTCTATGGGATGAATGGAATAAAGAAGGAATGCCGCTTGAGACAGGGGTGATCCCAGTGTACATCACAATAAAATGGTCTTGGTTAATTGCTGATTTTTACTACCAGGCTTGCTTATTTATCTGGAAAATGTAGTCAGTATGAAATCTTAATGGGTTTCTGTGGAATTAAGGAGGGTTGAAACGAATAGCAGGGTTAAATTAGCTCCATCTCCGTCATGTTCGCTGGGCAAACATTAGAATCTTACAATTAGTTTTGGTTGTTATAATTCAAGAATCCAATGAGTAGCAAAGTTATTAGGTTCATATGAGGTGATGTAGGAAAGTAAGAAAGTAATGCAGGATTAGATGGGGTTTTAATCATCTAAAAATTGAGGTTTGAGCATTGGTCAGCTTCTATATCGCTCTTGTGAGTTCACTGACTACTTTGGAAATTCAAGGAGTTCTCAAAATAATGGCTTCTAGTTGGACTGAAGCTAACAGTAAGAAATGCAGTTTTGTATTTTATTTTGCAGATGTATCTTTGAGCTTGTGGTGGCCACGGACGTAGTTTTGGGGGGGGACGGGGGGGACATGTCCCCCCCACTTTTTCAAAAGCCGGTTTTGGTCCCCCCCAGTTTTTACAGTTAAAACCAAATATTTAAGTAGCGACGAAGTCATGTCCCCCCCACTTTTTAACGGTTAAAAAAACAATATCCAAATAGCGACAAATCTAGCACTAGGATCATGCAGCTCCGAGCTCCCCCCCCCCCCCCCGCTCAACAATTTTTGTTCACAGCGCTCAACAATTTTCATTCAACCCCCCCCCCCCGCTCAACAGTTCGCCACCCCAGGTTGTGTCCCCCCCACTTATGAAATCAAAACTACGTCCATGGTGGTGGCTACCTTGAAAATCCAGAGTATAAGAATTTAACCATTGTATTGATGTGCAGATGAAAAGTAATGGATTTCACTGTGAATGATGGCAATTTAATAAGAAATAATAGTATGAAGAATCAGCAAGCAACAAGTACATGCATCCCCACATGAAAAGGTACTTTTCTGAAGGGTACCATTTAGAAGGCTATAAGGCATCTATAAGGCCTTCAAACAGACATAAACATTTAGCAGTGCTTATTCAAACCAGTGTCTGCTGTCATAAAAGCTGTTTGTCAAGTTGATGTAAAGTTAAAGTGAAAAAAAAAATTGGTGACATTAGAATGTGTCATAACACTGAGTTGGGGAGAAATTACATGGCACCTTAGAAAACTTTGCACCTCAAAATGTTTTGGTATGTGCCAATCGTGTGATACATGAAGCTGCTTGGGAAACCGAACCAGTGTGGTATCTCCTGTACTGCTGTAACCATGACATTAAAAACTGCTGTGTAACCAATACTGAAGTTGAAAGTGACAGATTTTATCCTTTAATAACTGATTTCTGTGTATTTTACTTATGTTTTTTACTTGTGTATATGAATTGTGTATGTGAGTTGTGTATGTGAGTTTGAGTGACTGAGGCGCAAGTGAGCAAGGTGAGCATCACACTGGAGTAAAGGCTAGAAATGTGCTTTTTACTCACTGTTTACATTCTGCTGCATGCAAACTCCAGGATGGTACTTCAGCCGCTGCCTGACACCACTGAACACAGATGGACACCTGGACACTACACACCTGGACACCACACACCTGGTTCACTTACATGGTGTTCTCCCAACATGACTCTTGACCACACACCGTACAGCAATGTGAAGGTTACATATTAGGTTGCTTGCCATCTTCATTTAAGATGGATTATGAATTGAAGCAATGCATTTGGCCCAGATATCCTTGCCTGGGCATTATGGGATTGCTTATTGGAGCAGGCTGATGTCCCTTGCTCAAGCCACAGTTCTCACCTGCTTAAAGTCGACCACCAGTGGCCCCCTCCCTAAAAAAGCCAAGTCACCAGTCACAATGACCAGCTGGTAGCACTAACTCTACTTGTGATGAAATGCTTTGAAAGGCTAGCCATGACCCAAATGCAGAACCATACACTCTATCCATCTTCCCATCTGTCCAGATTGCTTGCGACAGTACCATCCACACAGCCCTGCTGCATTTGAAGACTAAGTGTAGCTGTTACTATCACCCCTGAGTTTGATCACTACTTACTGTGGACTGTTATAAAAAATGTTACTCATTTTAAATAGTAAACATTCCTTTAGAACACCTACAAGTGCAATTTAACTAAGAACGGTAGCTACTTAGTTAGCTTATTATGAGCCATATTGTCAATTAGCCAGCCCGTTTTTATTAAATATTTGCCTGCTTATACGGCAGCTAAACATCACAAAAAGTTAATTATAGAACAGGATAGCCAAGACAAAGAACAACTCAAAACAGGAGCTAGAAAATAAAATACCTTAACTGTCACAAACCTTTATGTGGACTATGTTATTGAAGATATGTTCATTGATAGTAGGACACAGTGCCTCTATAAAAAAAATAATAATAATAAAGATTTGGAAAAGGAAACGTTGAATTGGGCTGAAACTCAATGTTAAGAAATGTCATCTGGCTAGAGATCCTGTGGTGCTTCTTGGTCACATCATCTCCAGACATGTCTTCTAACCTGACCCAAAGAACACAGAGACGGGAAAGTCCTGGCTCACTTTTAGTTCTCCTTCTGAGAGCCTTTGAGGTTTCTGTTCATCCTACAGAGATTTTGTAAGAAACTTAGTGAAGCATACTGTACCCTTGCATCTTACTGGGAAAACTGTGCCATTTTAATGGACTGAATTTTAATGGATTTTAATGGACTACTTTTGAGGAACCTCAAGGAAGTGCTGATCTCTACCCCTCTCGTGACACTGGCTAACTTTGCCACTTCATCAAAGAGTCAAACAGATGCCAGGAATGAACATATTGTGGCCTATGCCAGCCAAACTTTGACCAAAGCTCAGAGCTAGTGGTTGAGGGAACACTGAACCATGAGTTTAAACACTATGTTCAGCTGTCTACATTGATAACTGACCATTGCCCCCCATTGAGCCTTAGCCACATTGACTGATGGGTGCTAGACCTTAACCCATTTGACTGGGTTACTGTTCCCAAGGATGGTGAACGTCACCTTGAATGCAGATTCACTGCCTCACCTTCCACTGTCTCCTGATGCACTTGAGGTGTGGAGCCAGGATGTTGAGGCGGTAAAGTCCACTTGTTCTGAGAATTATTCTGAGGTTACCATACGCCTGGTCCACTCATTCTCACATGCTGGCTAAGAAATGCGAACATTGGAATGCCAGGATTCGGATACTGACAGAGCGCCGGACCGGACTGAGGGTGGTTCTGAACATCCTTCATATTTACATATACATATTTGCAAATGCACTATGCTACTGGTATATCTATGGCACAGCTCTATGGAGTCAAATTAGGGTCTTTAATGGTGACGAAAAAAAAAATAATATCGCAAATATAAGATTAGCATTTTGCATTTTACGTTCCTAATTTGTTTCTGCAATACTTTCCCTCTTTTGCGTTTCTTTCTTTTCTTTGCGTTTCACATTTTATCTTGCTGCTTTTTTTTGCAATACTTTCTCCCTTTTGCGTTTCTTTCTTTTGTTTGCGCGTCACTGCTTTTCTTTGCGTCTCGCATTTTACGTTCATAATTTTTTTTTTGCGCTTCTCTCTTTTCTTTGCTCCGGTTTTACCCTCTGTGTGGGGGCGGGGAAAGAGGCGTGGCCAAGAGCGAAAGGCGTGCTGTGAACGTTCAGCGTCATCAGTTGAACCGTCACACAGCGCAGCAATTTGGTTACTGGTATCATGGCAGACGGTCGCCCAGCTGGACCACAGGTATATGCGTGCAGACATAGACATCAGATGCTAAAGCACCACCAACTTTGCCCTTTATCAACGAAAGTGCCCTTTTAAAACTTTGTTTAAAAAATATATATTATTATTATTATTAACATTTTACTGAGGTCGGTTTGAAATGATCTTTTGAAAACCTGAGCGAATAAAAACAATGCCCTGAAATGCGCCACCACCTCGCACACACCCGACCTCTCTCTTCCTTTAACACCAGATGCGCTGCAGCAGCAGTTCAGTTCAGCGAGTGCAAGGAAGCTGAACTGACGCTGAACGTTCACAGCACGCCTTTTGCTCTTGGCCACGCCTCTTTCCCCGCCCCCACACAGAGGGTAAAACCGGAGCAAAGAAAAGAGAGAAGCGCAAAAAAAAAAATTAAAATTATGAACGTAAAATGCGAGACGCAAAGAAAAGCAGTGGCGCAAACAAAAGAAAGAAACGCAAAAGGGAGAAAGTATTGCAAAAAAAAGCAGCAACATAAAATGTGAAACGCAAAGAAAAGAAAGAAACGCAAAAGAGGGAAAGTATTGCAGAAACAAATTAGGAATGTAAAATGCAAAATGCTAATCTTATATTTGCGATATTATTATTTTTTTGTCACCATTAAAGACCCTAATTTGACTCCATACAGCTCTTGCTCTCCATACACTGTTGATAGAGTTCAGTTACCTGAATATAATAAATGGTCTTTTGTGTTGAACAGCAGGACAGAGTCAGGTGCTGGTTAAGATTCACCAAGTCCTTGTGCCTCATCTGCTCCAACATCTCCATGGTGGACACACGTCTGCTCAGATACAGTATGTGCAAGACAGACTTTGGAAAGACATGTTGCTCGTCTTTCATGTTGAGTGAGACATTGTTATAAGAACAGATTCTTATTCTTATATGAATAAGACATTGTTGCAAACAGTGCAAGGTCTATCAGACACATTGCGGACATGTAAAGCTCCTATGAAGGCTTCGCTGTTAGCTGGCTTCTACAGAGAGTGACTGTGGACATCCTGGAGCAATCAGTGACATCCAAGGGAAACAGACATGTCCTCATTGTAGAAGACTTTATTTCATAAAGTTTGCTCATTTGTATACACTCCATAACCAGACAGCACAGTCAGTGACCCGTTCTCTGAAGATTATTCACTGTTGCATGGTATTCCTGAAACTTTACATGGGGATCTGGGCCATGCAATTGAGGAAGTCGCAGTGCAAGACCTATGGGAATGAAGAAAACATGCATATTGGCCATCCATTGTTTAACACCACAATAGGACTTTATCTGACTAACTAGCCTAGATGCTGCTTCCCTATGGGAGTTAATGGTGACCCCTCCAGGCACCAGTACTCCCTTCTGCCCCATGTTCTTCACACATGGTCATGGAGCACAGGTTCCATTACATGAGTTGTGGGAGTTTGGATCTCACACCGAGTTTGTGTGGAGAGTTTGGAGAATGTCATGTCTGACTCCACCCTCCACCTGTCTGTCTTGATTCTGTGTGCCCTTAGCTCCACCTATTATTGGTTTCCAGTTTTCCTTAAGTCCATCATGCCTTCTCTCTGTTTTCCCCACCGTTTATTATTCAAGTTGGCTGTTTCTAGTTTTGTTAGTCGTTAAGTTTTATAATATATTAGAATATATTGTTTTCTGTGTTAGGTTGTGAGTCAAAATTTTGCCTTCAGAGCTCTGTGTTGGTTTACTAATCTAATTCATTGTGTTGGTAATGGTTTCTGCTGTAGTTTCTTTGTGTGAATTCAGTAGTTCTCTGTACATAGTTCTATGGTTTTTCTAGGTTTGTGTATTTTATGCTTCAGGTCCAGAGTTTAGTTTGTTTAGTCTAGTTAGTTTGTTTGTCTGTTTATTATATTCACCTAATGTGTCTGTTTGTGTTTATTCTAGCTTAGTAGCTCTGCCTTATTCTATCCTGCTCTTTTAGCTCATTCTTTGTTACTTTCTCTGTGAGCGTGTCTCATAATAATGCCACCGTCGTCATGCCCTCCATGTTGGCATGGTAAGTTTAAAAGAGGTTGATAGTGTCCTTCCTGTAAATAAACCCTGCCCTCAGTAGTACTTGTTTTCACCTCCTCCAAGTATGACCTGTGAAAAACAAAAGCAGTACCGTGATGAGGGCATTCAGCACCACAGGTGCACAGGGTGTGCTTTGGTTGGGCTGATCAACCCCACGGAGACTCACACTAAGTTGAAACCGCACCGGAAGGGCGCATGTCATGTGGAGTGGGTGCTGGATTCTGGATGTAAAATGGGACTTACGTACTGCATCTTCTACCCCCTGGACCTGGGGCTATGGTCTCAGTTGGTTCACCATAACAGAGAGAAACCACATACCCTGCTATTGCCATCCCAGCTCCCTTCCCTGCTGTATCACCAGCTCAAGAGGTTCCAGGACTGTGGGGAGGCCTGAATTGGTTACTGGGGAGAGAGATGTGAAACTAGATCAATAGACTCTGGGACTGTTTTGTCTTGGGCTGGTAGGATTCTGCATGCACTATCATGCTTTCTGGACTTTGTTCAGTATTGAACCTGTGTTACTTGGTGGGATGATATTGTGACCAGCTTTTGTACTATGTCACCCATGTTAAGGGTAGTATACAGTTTTAGTACACATGCTATCTGAAGGGAACTAAATCTAAGAACAACATGAAACATTTGGGGAAAGACCTGATACACCAGCAAACAACAAACATACTGAACAAAAGGAAAATTAATACCTACTCCCAGTACAAGGGTCTAACTAAACAGAATATTGGAGACACCTAGGCCTGATTACACACAGCTAATAATTTACATCTTGTACAATATTGTTAACACAAAGCATGTATTTATGTCATGATTAGTCTCATGTATCAAAAAAACCCCGGATACCCAACAATGCAAACTAAACAGACTCCTTGAGGATGCAATCCGTGCAAAACAGTCCCTGACCAAAGAACAAGAAATATGGATGGATCTAACCAGGTGACTGGAATTAATCTCTGAAATGATGTCCAGGAAGGCATCTCTGGTTGTCCCAATGATGTCAGCAACTCTTATCCATATAGGCTGATAGTTGATGTTAAATATGAGCACTTAGTCAGCGAACCTCATATCTATTTTCTTGTATTCGGCCTTAAACAACGCTGTGTCTTAAACACACAAATGACCCTAATGTTTATGTGGTGCTGTCTTTGAGTAAAATGCTACTTTCGTAGAGATGTATGCATGTACTGTGCTGCTTGAAAGACATACAGAAAAAATGTTTTTGTGTGTTGTTTTTTTCAACAAAAAAATTATCTCTTCAGAAACTGAAAATTTGCCAATTGTGAAATTGAGAACTCTTAGTTAGTCCGGTACCTTCTTTTGCAACCACTGTTTCAGCCAAACATCTATAACTACAAACAAGTGTCTCACATCTGCCTTTTGGAGTTTTTGCCTACTCCTCCTCATAGAACTCCACCAGTTGAGAGGGGTTGGATGGATATCCATCATGGACCGCCTAATTCAGGTCTTGCAACAGCATTTCGATGGGATTGAGGTCCGGATTTTGACTGGGCCAATCCAGAGTGCAAATCTTCTTTCTCTTAAGCCATTCCTTGGTAGTTTTGCTGGAATGCTTTGAGTCATTGTCTTGTTGCATGATAATTGATGACTCTCTGGATAATATAGTTAATCATGCTTCACTGTTGGGAGGGGGAGGTTCCTCTCTTTATGTGCAGTGTTGACTTTTCTCTAAACAATGTACCTGTGATTGTGGCCAAATAAGTCAATCTTTTTCTCATCTGTCCAGAGAATGGACCTCCAGAAAGCCTCTGGTTTGTCCAATTGCTATCTGGCAAAGTTTAAATGGGCAACTTGTTCTTTCTTGAGAGCAGAGGTTTCCTTCTAGCAACTCTTCCATGAATGACATTATAGATTTTTTGCCTGACGCATGTACATTTATCCCAGATGATACCATAGAGCTCTGCAACTCTCTGGAGATGATGTGTGGGTTGGCTTTTACCTGAATTATATTTTTTGCTCTTTGCTGTAGGTTCTGATGACCGTCCACTTCTGGGCAGAGTAGCAGTAGCAGATACTGAGTGCCCTCCATTTGTAAATGATTTGTCTTACAGTGGATAGATAGAGCTGGAGTTGTTTGCAGATGGTCTTGTAGCTTCCCCAGACTGATGGGTTGTCACCCATGTTGGGTTGTCACCCAGTAAAGGATGTCTCCTTTACTCTCGGCATTGTTGATCTGTGTACTTTATGCCTTGGCATTACAATGGTTTGGTTGGTTTCCTATACCTTTAAATCAGTGTGGCTCAAGTCTTTTCTCAAGGATGTCTCATTTGATTGGTCTTCTTAATTGATCACTTACGCACTCACATGTGTTTCACCTAATTGAGTCTTTTACCTAAATGACTTTACCAATGAAGCTGTGGTTCATTAACTTTTGCACACGCTCTGATTCCATGTTTCATGTAGTCTGCTGTAAGTGTAACTAATCAATGGAATCAATGAACATAAACCTGACCTGTATCAACCGATGATGATGATGCAATAAGAGAATAAGGTTAAACCACCGAAAAATCTAGACTACTCAAGGTGTTCACAAACTCCTGTGTGTGTGTGTGTGTGTGTGTGTGTGTGGTGTGTGTGTGTGTATATATGTGTGTGTGTGTGTGTCCTTGTTGTCTGTTCTGTCATCTCATCTTGCACATTGGTGGAGTGGTGGAATAAGGCCTAAGATAATCACAGGTTCTAAATAAGAAATTTGACTAAATGCTAGTTTGTGAGAGAAGTGTGATCTGTAATTAAGAGCTCAGAAGCGTCTTACAGTGAGAACAGTGTTTTTGTTTAAATATCTCTGATAGTCAACCTTGGTTTTGTTAGCTCAGAGGAATGTTTGATATTTTGTTTTTTTTTTGAAGATTTGAAAAGACTGGTGGTATTATTCATCCTGATTCCAGTGATATTTGTGAATCACTTATGTGAAAGATTTGTCAAATCTGCCCAACAGGATTTAATCATAGTGAATGTCAGATAATAAAGCTTTTAGTGTAATTCATAAGAAATGCCGTTGTTGTATGGCAAAAGCTTAGAGATTTAGCAGAAAAGCTGCTGAAGTTAAAACTTCTCTAAATGAAATTGTTTCCATGAGCTTCTCTCCAATTCTCTTGTATTGAAAAAGATAAGACCCTAAAATTCCAAACAAATGCCTTCGAACAGTTCAGACTGGGGGCATGAAAAAAAGCTGGTGTGTTTTTGTGCATTTTATGTGTGAGTGAGATTGTGAGAATCTCTGAGCTCTGTGGTCAATACTGTAAACTGCAGTGCGGTCTCAGTTCTGCTTTCAGAATACACAAACAATCATGGAATTAATTCAGGTGTTAATTTGACCTGAGCAGAGCAGTGTCTGCCTTGTCCATGTATACAGTATTCAAAAGGAAATTACAACATAAAGTATATCTGTTGAGATTCAGAAAGTATAATACAATGAAAAGCTCATAGAATGGTAATTAAATAAATTAAACTCATTGGACCTTAAAAGAAGTAATACATCATAACAGAATACTCTGAGGTCAGAGTAATATTTAAGCGCAGAAAAAACTGTAGGATACATTTAAATTACATGGATTCACAGTTTCAACTGAATATGAAGTCGCATGAGAAAATCCCGCATCCCTCTCCCTCTCTGTATATCTCTCTCTGTGTCTCTCTCTCTCTTGCTCTCCACCTAATTTCCTCCTAATCTCCTCATCTATTGTTCTGTGTGGCTGCCTGCTAGGACTGATTGCATGCTCTGGTGGTAATATACAAAAAAGCAGTAAATAAAAAAAATTAAATCAAATACGTCCAGGTTCCAGCTGAACTCTCGTGATGCAGTTTCACAGCTACCTGAAGTAATGACATTCTCTGAAGATCTTGGCGGGTCAACTGGGTGCCCATGAGATTGCTCTGCTTTCTGCCTCTGCCCTTTTATATGTGTTCTGTCCTCAAGCCGATGCTAAACCAGGCCCACACGCTGCCTCTTCCTCACGGCTCCCAGACCTCCAGCGCCGAACCCCCCGGCCAGGCAGGAAGATCTGTCTTGCCAGGAGAAATCAACTCCTCATTCTTTTGTAAACTCATTTCAAAAGCAGGTCCTCATACATCACGTTTCCAAGGTGATGAGCTAAAGCAGATTATGGCGACGGCGGCTGCAGAAGTGCCTCCAAACTCGTTTTGGCTCTGTGTGTTCATACAGAGCGATGGGCCTGAAATAACAGCACCCTGGTTATGAGGGCTTTCCCAGAACAGGCCAGACAAAGCAGCATCCATCTCAACGAATGCTATACACACTTTTGAATTCAGAAAACATCAGTTATTCATGAAAATAGTAGGTGGCCTAATGCCTACAATTAGTGTTTTACTTAACCAACTTCAGAATTTATAATACCCCTGTTTCAGCAAATGTAATGATTTTAATGCTCCTGAGTCTGCGATTGATAAAATCCATTTCACTGGTCATATGTATAATATCAGACAGCTGGAGGAAAACACCACACATTACTCCTGCGTGGTTTGAAGTGAGAGTCAATAAGATGAATCAACCTGTTAGGTTTTGAAGGTTGCACCATGCCGATGCCTCGTTTCCTAGGTCTTACCAGTTGTGGAGCAAAATAAAGTAACTTTAACAAACATAAGTCTAGTTTGGTGCTTCCAAATAATTTGCAGAGTGATAAGACCTTACAAATGCAAAAATGTGTTAAGGAATAGGAACTGGAACGTGGTGAGTGATATATCTTATCATGTGGTAAATTCAGAGACCCTACTCATAATATTTGCAGAGTTCAAGAAATCATATACAAATTACGGGTGTGTTTTTTTCTGCTTTGCTATTCCACACATTCAAAATGTGTTTAATGCTGCATTAAGTAAATGAAGCGGTTGCCAACATTTGGACGCTGGTGTTCATGTATCACGGCTGAAGTGCAAGGGGGGGAAAAACGAGTGAGTAAAATGCACAGCTGGAGTGTGACTTGCTAATGAGCTCTCAAGAAGCTATTGTTGCCCCTGCAACCAGACCCTGCATACACAGCTTCTCTCTCAATTATACAGGTGCCCAAAGTGGGACTGGTGTTTTTCCTGCTTATTCTCGCTCATGAATGTGTCTGCTAAATCATTGTATTATAAAAGCATAATGTGGTTATGCCACGTGGTGTTTAAATACCTCACGTAAACTTGCAAGTAAATAAATCTGCCCTGAGTAATGTTGGGTTCAACATTTAGGGTTCCACATTAACCTATATAATACATATATTACGTCCTCGCTCTTCTGAGTGGTCTTTCTCCGACAAACTCTGACAAACTCGAACAACATTTGGACAACCAAGCCTGAGATTAAAACAATTTCACTACACTTAACTGTACAGCATGTCTGTTCCTAACTGTACAGCACATCTGTTCTTAACTGTACAGTTACTGCACGTAACAAACTGCACGTTTGTTATCAGTAGCCACAGCATTACCTAGTTTCAGAAGATGTTGTTTTATTAATCTCCTCCGATGTTGTAAACTACAATTACACATCTACAAACAAGAGAACCACTCATTGGTTCTCTTGTTTGTAGATGTGTAATTGTAGTTTAAGATGGTGTCTGTGATGAGCTGGCTCTGACGTCCTGGGCCATCTGACATCTGGAGGTGGGTTTGGTGTGTCTCACACCTTGACATGTTGCATGTTATTTTAGTCACTAACACTGATTCTAACTCTAATTATTGAAGTGTCTGTAGTTGAAGTTGTCAAATACAGTCAGAAAGGACATTTACCACCGAAATGTAAAAGGTTCACTGGTTGATCTTGGAAGTGAACCTCTAATGGGCCCTCTGTAGGCTTCTTACACAGACCAAAATTAATATGCAAAACAAAATCATCCACAACAACAATCATGAGGAAATATTTTTGATGTTTATGCTTTGTATGCATTGCCAAATACTGTAGATTACTCAGTTTGTCATGTATTCTGTATTTTCACATTTACTGTTTATACCTGAGTTCTTCTTTTGTGGTGCAGCATGATCCTGGAGGAACTTTGTTTTGTTTCACTACCTGTTGGAATTACATGTTAAAAACACTTCTTCACTCTCTAGGCTTGATTTATTGGTGGCTTAAATGTTGGCTATATGTTTCTGTACAGTTGTATCATTTCATGCTGCAAAGAAACTAGCATAATTGTTAGGCTTCATAACCAATGCATGTAATTAGAAAACCAATATTTTACAATAAAATGAATAATATAAAGAATTTCACACAATGTCACACTGTCACCAGTGTTATGGAGACATGCAATTATCTACTTGACCTATAGGTAGCAGTGTGCATATTATAGTGTTACTGCCGGCAACAATGAATCTGAAAGGACCTGCCAGATATCCATTCTGTGCAGACATTGACCCACATGACCCACATGAAAACCCATATGAAAATGTGCAACCTCTTCCATTCTGCACATCTGGAAAGCATGCTTGTTTTTTTTGCTTGTAGTATCTGTAACTTCTTCAAATCCTAAGCAAAAAGGGAGAGTACAACGTGTTCTTAAAATTTTGCAGCTAGAAAGGGAATGTGATTTAGATTTTCTCAGCACGCAGGGGCTTCACCATGACCTGAGAACTGCCAAGTTTTATAACACACACCACTCAAATCTGGTATGAGGCATCACACTCCTGCTATAGTACTCTACTATACGTCTTATGTGCACAGCAAAAGTCCAACGTCACACCAGTAGTTATTATATAAGTCCAGCTAATATAGATAATGCCAGGTGTCAATCTAGCACTGGGGTTACAATGAATCCAAATGACATGTTTTTATTTTCATCCTATAATGCATATAACAGAGATGCACATGTATGTGTGTGTGTGTGTGTGTGTGTGTGTGTGTGTGTGTGTGTGTGTGTGTGTGTGTGTGTGTGTGTGTATAATATATATATATATATATATATATATATATATATATATATATATATATATATAGAATATGTGCAGTGTTGAATCAGCTCATACTGTGCTTCATTTAAAATCAGCTGGAAGAGTTATTTCAGTACTGAGATTAATTCGTTACTGCTCTGATCTTGTGTGTGATTGTCTATTAGATGAGCCAGTGTAGGAGGGAGGGAGGAGATGCTAATAAAGGTGATTCAGAAAGTTGTGAGTGAAAAGAGCAGCGTGAAGCCAACACCTCTCTTGGAGAGCACTGAGACTAGGGACTGCAAGAGGTCGGGGGTCAAAGGTCACATGCAGGAGGTGAGAGCACCTGCCATGTCGCCATCTCACAAAACACAGATGCCTGAGACATTACCTTCACTGAGGCTTCACAGAGCTTGTGCCCTTAGAGTCCTGCACTCATGCATGCTGTCTGCTGCACACCAAAGGAGAGACGCAGAAAGACGGAGTAGAAAGAGAGAGAGACAGACAGAGAGAGAGTGTAGATGTAAGAGAAGGAGTGAGAGAGAGAGTTGAGAGTGGCACAGAAAAAAAGAAAAAACATTACATCAACTTGTATCTCTCAGGACCACCAAGACTTAGACACACACACACACACACACACACACACACACACACACACACACACACACACACACACACACACACACACCCAGAGGCCCTCCCTTGGTAACTACCATCACATGTAGTCAGGCTTGCTGGGTTCAAGTCCCAGTTCTGCAGCTTACCTCATCTGCTCCAGCTCCCTGCAGAGATCAGTCTCCAGCCTCAGACGCCACCACCACCATCATGACTCAGGAGCTAACCACATCTGGGTTCATGCAAACTCACTTTCATCGCAGCTCTGTTTTAGTGAGACTTCAAAATACCTACCTTCCATTTTGAGCCTCTTTAGCTATAAATGTAGTCAGGCTGACAATGTATTCTTTACCACACATCCCATAAGAGGAGGTCGCCCAGAAGCCCATGACAGCAGCATGGACCCCCTGGCTTTGGCTGCAATGTGATCCTCAGATAAGTGAGTTAGTGGTGGAGATTGTTCCTGGATCTGATGCCTGATAACCCGGCAGGCGTTTGCATCCTGTGGATTTTTCCACAGGGCTCTGGGCTGAAATAAAGATTTTATTGCAGAAAATAAGAAAGTCGATCTGTCTGCCTAAATGTTGGGACAATCGATAATAGCTGCAGAATGCATGTTTAATTATTCAGGCAAATCAAGTTGCAAGTGTATGAAAGAGCATTTTGAGGAGGATGGTTGCTTTAATAAATACATGAATGTAATTTTCTGAGTGGTATAGAAATAGACACACACATTGAGCAGTTTTGACCCAGAACTATCTGATTTAGCATTTTATGAAGTCCAAACACTCCCGTCTGTTTCTTGAAAATGTTTTAAAGTCAACAGGGCAAATTGCCTGGCATTGTAACAATGCCTATCAAGGGCTTTTACTGCAACAAACAGATGGTTGAATGGTGTTACAGTGGCTCTAGAATTAGGCTGGGTAATATGAGGCATACTGTTGTGTGCTGAACATCTGCAGCTTTTAGGGACGATTCTCTTTGTCCACTGTAATCTTCAGTTCTGTATCTGATAATGTATAGTCCATAAAAAAAGCACACCTATTTGTGTGTGTGTGGGTGCGTGTGTGTGTGTGTGTATCTCCCTGTGACATTTTCATACATAGAGAGTTGAAGATATTGTAGTTGTGTGTCGGTAAGTTAGCTTAATCTCTCACACAGACACATGTTATGACTAAATATATGTATATGTATTTTATATAAAATTTTTAAGAGTCATAGTATAGGCCTACTACATGACAAAATACTCATCACAACTGTTAATCACAACTTTAACTGTTAATGTTTAATGTTTTTTTCACTGTGTTAACTGAACAGTGAACCCTCTACATTTTTCTGCTTTTTTGTTAGCTTTGATATGTAGTTTTGATAGCAGTCTTTTTTTCATCATATAATCATTACATTTTTATACCTTTTCACCTTCGGTACACTATAATAACTGAGGACTACCTGTAGTTATGAAACATATATGAATTTCCCTCACAGTGATTCAGTGATATAGTGAAGTTCTATTATTTTCACCTGCATATTTACACATTTGTAATACACATGCACTGAAGTGTGTATATTACTAAATGACACTTGTGGCACTACCATGTATTGTACTGTTCTTTCTATTTTTGTTCCCTATCAGTAGTTCTAGTAGGTTTACACAAATCCAGTTTCTGGAACCTTCTGGCTCTTTCTGATTCTTGCTGCACCTTGTCTCCACCTGCCTCGTCTTGGCCGTCACAACTGTTTAGTTCATGATGTCATTTCTGTCTGTGTATTTATAGCCCCCATTTGGTGACCTTTGCCCTGGCAAAGTCTCCTGTGTGTTTTGCTGCAGTGTTCATCCCGTCTCGTCTTTCCCCATCCTTTGTTTCCTGTTCTCTGTGTTCTACTAGTCTCTCCTGCGTTGACCTTGTCTGCATGTCCTCCTCATGTACGATTATGAATTCTCCTACTGTTACTGTGACTCACTTTGACCCCTGGTGGTTCCTACTATATTATGGGAATCAAAGCACGAGTTGTCAACACAGCTCTGCATCTTTCCTCTTTATCATTACATATGTAAGACTGCTTAAACAGAATCACCACTACCTTACAGTCAGGAGCCCAGTACTAAATCCACTGAAACTACAACCTGTTGGTGGGCGGTGACAGTGTCATCCTGCACATCTAATGGTCTGAAGCAGTTTGCTTTATTCCTGTGGTCTTTCCTGTGGATGAAACACAAGCATTGTGGATTGGCTTGCCACATGTGGACATTTTAGACTGGTTAGCTGACCACATTTGTATTGCTGCATCACTTAACGTTTGCCTCAAATTACTTACACTTATGTCAAGAGCTAAAGACTTTTATTAATACAAATGATACCCACTTGTCTTTAAAGTGTAACTGACTGTTTCTATATTTTATTTATTTTTTGTTGGATCAAGTTATTCTTATTCTACTATTGTACTACTATTGCAGTATCTACTGCAATATTCAACACTAAACCCATGATGTTAATTTTGTTCCAAAATGTTTGAGAGAAGGTAATGATATTTTAAAAGGGAATATTACACTTCGAGATGACAATGGTTCCCTGCGTGAACAGCTAATGAACTTGCATGCACATATCATCACTGAATGTATGGAAAATACTTTTGAGTTCACTCAACAGAACACTACTTTCATTCAAACTTGAAAACCTGCTCAACCATGTCATTTCCATTTAAAATATGTACATGCAAAACACTCTGAGTCCATTCAAAACTTGAATACTTACATTCAAAACTCATATGTGCTCACAAGCTATGTTTGCTCTCATCTTTACAAACAGCTCTTAAATTTCACATATACTTAATCAGACACTTCCTATGAGCCATTCATAATGCTGCACAAACCATGACATGCCTTTCTAAGAGCTTTCATTCGAACTTGTATGTTCAGTGCCATATAGTATACTGTACGTATGTATAGCTATCTGGCTAGATGGCAGGAAAGCTTTCTTTCTACCATCAAATAAAATATTTCAGTAAGACATTCTGGCACAAATATGTTTTGTTGCAGCTAATTTATTTATGTAATTTAAGGTAATTGTAGGTGATTTGTTTTCTTGATAGGTTAACCAGTCACATAACATTAGCTAGCTAACTTTAAGTGAATAATTTCAAATTAGCTTTAGAAATGTAGTTTTTTGCATTTTCTTTGCAAAAGTGTTCTGTTGAGAAGTCGTAATTAGTTGAAATGTCTTACCATAGCATAAAGAGGCTACTATCATCAATGCATTAACGTTACATTAATCAATTGCAACATTAATACCTCTCCAGGATGAAGTTCATTGTCTTATAACACTAGTGCATCACCTGGTCTGGAATATATTAGATGCTAAGCAAATAGTAAAATCTTGTATATGGAGTGTTGAATACTAGAGAAAAATATGCAGACGGGAGCCACTTTGACAAAAGCCAAATAGCTAAGTCCACACAACTGGCTCAGAGCATCTCCAAAGCTGCAAGGCTTGCGGAGTGCTTCCAGAACCAACAGTGATCTCCAAATTTCACAGACCTCAAACTGATCGAGCATCTGTGGGATGTGCTGGAACAACAAGTCTGATCCATGGCAGCTCCACCTCGCAATTTACAGGACTTAAAGGATCTGCTGCTATCATCTTGGTGCCAAAGATGTAGAGTCCATGCCTTGGAGCTGTTATGGTATCACGAGGATAAACTGTATATATAAACGATACATTTTTTATTTATTTCTCCTGTACATCATGGTTAAATAATAACAAGCCCAATTTGCATTATGTCTTCATTACAAAAGATAATAGATAACCAAACTGAGGCTTTCTTTTTTGGACACATTAAGAGAAGAGCCAGTAAATTGAAAAAAAATAAACATAGTTTGCTTCAGAGATGTTCAAAAGTCGTAAAATACATGTCCAAGTCAAGCCACAAATCTTTAGGCTACAGTCTAAGTCAAATCACGAGTCATTTGGCTAGAGTCCAAGTCAAGTCTTACGTCAATACTAGGATAATCTTAAGGACATGAAATGGAAAATTTATTGACTGCTAAGTGGTTAGCATAAACTAAACAAACCTATACAGGTGTGTGTTCAGGTTTAATGTGGTCATTCCAGTGTCTATAATTTATAATAATATATAATATAATGGATGTTGTGATATGCTGTAAGAAAAGGGGCTGTGTCCCAAACCACACAAACAAAAGTAAGGATTAATTGACATAAACACACAAACAAAGTTATTTTTCTATAACTTTTGCACACACCGCCTGGATAACGCACTGACTTATTGTTCACAAGATATTTTTGGAGTCCGAGTCAAGTCGAGAGTCATCAGAGACGAGTTTGAAGTCAAGTCTGAAGTCTCTTTCTAGGCGACTTAAGTGCGACTTTGACTCGAATTGCTCACTCGATGAGCTCACTTGCTCACATCTCTGGTTTGAGCAGATGATGGTAATTGAGGAAGATCAGTACAGTTATTACCAAGATATTCAAACACCACCCATATGGTCACCAGAGAACTGACTTGACAGAACTTAACAATAAATTATGTTCTTTCTTTGACAATTTAAACAGTACAAATAAAGTCATGCATGTTTATATAGCTGTTGTAACCACATGTCTCTGATTCAGCCACTGGATTAATGGTACTCCGAAATACAGTAAGTTGGACATGGCACAGAGGGCAGGGAATGCTGGGAACAGCAAACACAATTTGCATGATGTCTTCATTACAAAAAGCCAATATAACCAAGTTGAGACTTTCTTCACAAACTGTTGACACATTGTGAGGAGACCTCAAGAAACTGAATCAAACGTCATAAAAGCATTACTCAGAAACATTATGCAAAAACAGAAAAGGCCTTGAGACTTAAGGATCAACAAATATAATAACTACCTACTACAAGGTTCAACTGTAAGCTTTTATCCAAAGTGCTCTGATACTTCTCACATCAAAAATAAGGCACCTTCTTGACATACCTTTTCATTCCCATTGCAGACAGATGACAGGTTTTTACTGACTATACTGAAAAACTGAACCCAATTATTACACACACACACACACACACACACACACACACACACACACACACACACACACACACTCACACTCACACACACACACACACACACACACACACACACACACACACACACACACACACATATTTATATATATATTTTGTTGCTTGCACCTTTTTTGGTGCAACCTTAAAGGAATATATTACATTGTATTGATTTACATACACATAAGTAATGGGTAACTTGGAAATATCCAGAATCTATCAGCATAGGAACTGAAGTGTGTCCATACTGTTTTTAGCTCTTTAGTCCCTTTTGCTCCAAACTAAAACACTAAAGCTCTAAAAAGGTGCGAGTAACAAAGAGCCAAAACAGGAGCCGAAACTGTTACTTAACATTAGTTCATTATTGGTAATGTGTTACTTCATGTGTTGTTCATGTTAACTAATGCATTACTTCACGTTAGTAAGTAAACACTTAATGTAAAGGGTTACCGATATATATGCCAAATAGTTTCCAGAGAAACAGGACAGAGACCTGTGCAAGTAACATCCTTATGTTGTATGTGCAACGAATGAGAGTTTCAGTCTTGTTTCAGTCTCTATGGTAGTTCAATTCAGTTGAAGGACTGGCATGTGTATTATACTAACATTAATCAGCCAATGCTTGAGCCTCATTAATAAACCATATTAATTATGAAATAATATCATTCAGCTTTCTTTAAATCATAACTGAAGTTCTAGCCATGGGACTTAAATTAATCAAACTTACAACATTTTGTAATTTTGTTGATTAAGTAACAGTACATCTAGTTATCTAGTGGAATTTTGATTTACAGAGTAGTTATGATGGGTGGCTAGTTAAATTAGAAACTAATGTTAACTAGCTAGGTAATCTACATCACATAACTAGTCAGTTGGTCGGATGATGAGAATCAGTTATCAACGATAAAGCAGCAGTATGGTCACGTTAAGCACTATAAGATGCACCTGCCATCCATAAACATGGTGGCCATCAAAATGACCTTGGGTTCTTCGAAAGGTGCTAAATAAATATAGCTTCATTCATCATTCAATCATAAGTCATTTTATTAGTAACCCATGTTGCAGTTGATTAGAACAACAAGAGATCTCTGATTGGCTGGAGTTTTCGCACAAATATGTGAACGTTTTCCATCAAGGAGATGTGAGACTTGAGAGGATGTTGAGGAGTTGAGAGTAAATAAAGCTCACCGTTTTTTATGGTTTTCCTGTGTGGAGAGCACTCCTGAGTACATTTCGGTTTGGAATGGACCCATGGGGTTCAGCACATATGAGTTTTGAATGGAAATGACATGGCTGACCAGGATTTCAGGTTTTGATTGAAAGAGGAGTGTTTTGTTGAGTAAACGTCAAGATGTTTACCTGTGCATTCAGCACTGATAAGTTCATTCAAGTTCATTACTTGTCTGTGCACAGTACCATTGTCCTTTCAAATTCCATATAAATTAACTTCATTTAAATTAACTCCATATAAATTAATTGGACTACTGTTGGGAGGAGGAGGAGAGGGGGAAGAGGGTTCTGAAGCTGAAGGAGAGGAGGCAGAGCAGGAAGGTGGAGGTTAGAGTTGGTACGTTGAATGTGGGCTCTATGACAAGTAAAGGGAGAGAGCTAGCTCATGCAATGGAGATGAGGAAGATGGATATACTGTGTGTACAGGAGACCAAGTGGAAGGGGAGCAAGGCCAGGAGCATTGGTGGTGGCTTCAAACTATTCTATCATGGTGTAGACAGGAAGAGAAATGGAGTAGGGGTAATCCTGAAGGATGAGTTTAGTAAGAGTGTAGTGGAGGTAAAGAGAGTAAGTGACAGGGTGATCTGTGTAAAGTTAGAGATTGATGGGGTGATGATGAATGTCATCAGTGCTTATGCTCCTCAGGTAGGTTGTGATGTGGAGGAGAAAGAAGAATTCTGGAGAGAGTTAGATGAAGTTGTTTTGCAGGTTCCTAAAGAAGAGAGAGTGGTTATTGGAGCAGATTTAAATGGACATGTTGGTAGAGGGAACAGTGGTGATCAGGAGGTGTTGGGTAGATATGGTGTTAAAAAATGGAATACGGAAGGACAAATGGTGGTAGATTTTTGCTAAAAGGATAAAGATGGCTGTAGTTAACACTTACTTTAAGAAAAAGGAAGAGCACAGGGTAACGTACTGTATAAGATTGGGGGAAGATGCACACAGGTCGACTATATCCTCTGTAGGAGACAAAACCTTAAAGAGGTTAGTGATTGTAAGGTGTTACCAGGGGAGAGTGTAGCTAAACAGCATAGGATGGTGACATGTAGGATGGTTTTGGAGGTGAAGAAGAGGAAGAGAGTGAGAGCAGAACCCAAGATCAAGTGGAAGTTAAAGGATGAGGACTGTGGTGTAAAATTCAGGGATGAGGTGAGGCAGGTACTGGATAATGGTGGTGGTGTTCTGGATACCTGGGATGAGACTTCAAATGCAGTGAGGGATGTGGCTAGGAAGGTACTTGGTGTGACCTCAGGACAGAGGAAGATAGACAAGGAGTCGTGGTGGTGGAATGAGGATGTTCAGGAAAGTTTGAGAGGAAAGTGGTTGGCTAAAAAGAATTGGGATTTTCAGCGAGATGAAGAAAGTAAGACAGAAGTACAAGGAGATGTGTCAGAAGGTAAAGAGAGCAGTGACAGAAGCTAAACAGAAGGCATTTAGCAAGCTGTATGAGAAGTTGGACACTAAGGAAGGGGAAAAGGATCTGTACAGATTGGCCAGACAGAGAAACCGTGATGGGCAGGATGTGCAGCAGGTTAGGATGATAAAGGATAAAGATGGAAATGTGTTGTCTGGTGAGGAGTGTCTTGGGAAGGTGGAAGAAGTATTTTGAGGAACTGATGAATCAAGAGAATAAAAGGGAAAGAAGGTTAGAAGAGGTAGAGGTTGTGAATCAGGTAGTGCCTCATGTGAGTAAGGAGGAAGTAAGGGCAGCA
Organism: Brachyhypopomus gauderio; assembly: GCF_052324685.1. NCBI lineage: Eukaryota > Metazoa > Chordata > Actinopteri > Gymnotiformes > Hypopomidae > Brachyhypopomus > Brachyhypopomus gauderio. Next base: position 15,067,513 of record NC_135223.1, on the reverse strand, counting down.
GTTCGGAGAATGAATTAGCTGTACTAATTACAGGGGAATAAAGTTGATCAGTCTGGGAAAATCTGGGAAAGAGTAGTGGAAGCTAGGCTTAGAGGAGAGGTAGAGACCTGTGAGCAGCAGTATGGTTTCATGCCAGCTAATTGCACCACAGATGCTATGTTTGCTTTGAGAGTGTTAATGGAGAAGTATAGGGAAGGACAGAAGGAGTTACACTGTGCAGGAAATGTATGCGAACAGTGTGACAGCAGTGAGATGTGTGGTAGGAATGACAGACGGGTTTAAAGTTGGGGTAGGACTACATCAGGGATCAGCCCTGAGTTCCTTCCTGTTCGCAATTGTCATGGACAGACTGATGGACGAGGTTAGGCAAGAGTCCCCTTGGACTATGATGTTTGCTGATGACATTGTGATCTGTAGTGAGAGTAGGGAGCAGGTGGAGGTGAGCTTGGAAAGATGGAGATATGCTTTGGAGAGCAGGGGAATGAAAGTGAGCAGGAGTAAAACAGAGTATATGTGTGTGAATGAGAGGGCAGACGGTGGACAGGTCCAGTTACAAGGAGTTGATTTGGTGAAGGTTGATGAGTTTACCTACTTAGGGTCGAGGGTACAGAGTAATGGAGGAAGTGAAAGAGAGGTAAAGAAGAGAGTGCATGCAGGGTGGTGTGGATGGCATAAAGTGTCTGGGATGATCTGTGATAGAAGGGTGACGTCTAGAATGAAAGGAAAGATCTATAGGACAGTAGTGAGACCTGCTATGTTGTATGGACTGGAGACAGTGGCACTGACAAAGAGACAGGTGAGGGAGATGGAAGAGTCTGAGATGAAGATGTTGAGATTCTCATTTGGAGTGACAAGGAAGGATAGGATCAGAAATGAGTTTATTAAATGATCAGCACATGTAGCATGTTTTGGAGATAAAGTTAGAGAAGAGAGATTGAGATGGTTTGGACATGTACAGAGGAGGGAGGAGAGGTATATTGGTAGGAGGGTCTTGAGGATGGAACTTCCAGGCAAGAGGAGGAGAGGTAGACCTATGAGGAGGTTTATGGATGCAGTGGTGGAGGATATGAGAGTGGCTGGTGTGTTAGTGGAGGACACTCCAGATGGAGGAGTTTGGTCCGCTGTGGTGACCCCTAAACGGGAATTGCTGAAAGAAGAAAAAGAAGAAGAATGTTTTAGAATTTATATATGGATAACTTAGCATGCTGTTAGCTACTGCTGATGTCAAGGCTAGACCTCATGCTTTAAGAAGCCAATGTAAACAATAAATTTTTTGAGCCAGGCTTGTTATGGAATCTAGTTATGGATTATACATCTAACCTTCTTGCCCAGCTGTCTAATCAAAGAGAGTTAGGCTCAGGAACAGCAATCTGAGTACTGACTGAGTATTACTGACTGAAGTTGACAGCCTCGGTACAGCACTGCTTCAGCATATTTTACCAGGCCTGAGAACTGTACTGTTAAAACTCTTTTATGCAACACCGTAGAGACGTCTGCCTGTTCTTATGCGCAGAAGGGGACCTGGGGACCAGGAGGTGTGAAAGTGATAATTACCTTAGTGGACATTGTGCGGAGAAGATAGACCTCAATTGTTTTTTCAAAGGTGCAAAAATACTGGTCAGCTCTTCACAAATTACTTTTAAGAGAGACATGGCTGCATCCTGACTTGTGTGATATTGTCTATTTTTTACAATGATGGAATAAATCGGTTACCCTCCTGCCCCTCAAACCAGGAAGCACCATTCAGCATAATTAAGACCACTTAGTGTGTGCTACGAGAGGACCAACCTTTTCTCACGATCCCTGCACTCCCCGACATTTGTATGGTGAGCCCATTTGTAGCAGATACGTGACCCCTGACCCTATAAGTACTCGTGTTTATTGAGTCTCCCTTCTGTTTAAGTAATTGGCTCTTATATGCTGAGTTACTATAACCCACACAGTGCAATTGTCTGACCTCAGTCCCTCGTAAACATCCATTAGGCCAAGCGGCCTGAGCGGGTAATTTCCTTGGCGGTCGGAGGAACTGGTGGTACACACAGCCACATGGACAGAAGCTGAGTCATGCAGCTCATGTCTGAGGCAGGAATGTGCTGTGTTAACTCTCTTGTCCTGTGGCAGTGCAGTGAAGGTGAGCTGCAAGAAAGCAAGGCTCCTTCCTGCAAACCTCGAATTGCAGCAGCGTCCCTGTGGGTGAGACATGGGCTGACACAGTGTGAAACTCCATAGGTCAACCATGTGTGCCGTGTCAAAGAAAAATGGAATTCCAGGGAGAAAAATATAATTGGGCTATATTCAGTGGTCATGTACCACAAGGATATATCACTTTCCTGGAAAAACGTTGGTTCACCTTATTGGCAGATCTGAGAATTAATCCCTACTTTTTTTTCTTAATCCTTTTCCTTATCATAAGATTATAAAAAGCCTGATCCCTCTTCTCGGAGATATTAAATTGCATCCATAATACAACTGCAGGCTTAAAGAAATCAATGCTCCTTTCCTTCAGCCACTAGTGGCCCAAGAGCACTTTGTTTTGAATTTCATTCGGTAATTTGTAATTCTCCTATTCGTCCCAGGACCCCAGACATGAATAATGGGTGAGAGGCGGCCTGTCTTTGGAATTCAGAGGGCACCAATCTGCTCAAACAGACACAAATTGGAAAACGCTTCAGATGTATTTTCATTCATTCATTCAAAAGGAAGAGAAAGGTCCAAGTTGGGTTATTACCTCACCTCACTTCCCTGCTCTGACAACACATCAGCCCCTGCACACTTCAGAGTGTGTGTATGTGTGTGTGTGTGTGTGTGTGTGTGTGTGTGTGTGTGTGTGTGTGTGTGTGTCTGTGTGTGTGTGTCTGTGTGTGTATGCATGTGCGTGTGTTTTCTCTCTGTTTGTGTGTGCATGTGTGTCTGTGTGTGTGTATGCAGGTGTGTGTGTGTGTGTGTGTGTGCGTTTGTGTTTTGGATAAACATGGTACTCAGTATTGCATGAAGCTCATTTCTTTTTTTCTTTCTCCTGCTTTGTGTTGAAGGATAGAGGTTACCCACTCATGCATGCATGAATAAGCCAACATGGCCTTTGTGTGGGAGAATAGAAGTTAGTTGCCTCATGAGGGACTGTCACTTTTTCCTCATACTCACATGTCTCAGTGCCACAGATAAAAGTTCCTCACTCACATGGCATGACTAGCAATGCAGCCGAGCCAATCTCAAATAGATACAATGCAGATGAGCTGTGACTGGAGGTGATATACCACTTAACTTCTGCCCTAGACATTTCTGCTTCTGTGTGATATATTTCACCTATTTATTTTTCCTTTTCCTTCTAAAAACATATGAACTTTAAAGCCACATAAGTCCATCCAAAGCCAGCATCAATATTGTTCCAAAAGAGTAGAATGCCTTAGTGGCTTACCAATGAAAACAAAAGTCAAGGTTTATTTATCAAATAATTGTCAGTTATAGTATTTTTGGACTATACTAAGACAATTTTTAGAACATATAAAGACCATACTTAGACCATAGTGAAAAGAAATAAAGAAGATACAAAGGCCATACTAAGATCAAAGTAAAAAGATACTTAGTTACTTAGTAACGCATTACTCAAATCTTACAATTTTTTTCAGTAACGAGCTGTGTGGCGAATAACGGTTAGGTAACGGCGTCATTTTGTCAGTAACGGGATAATATAATTAATTACTTTTCCTGTCGTTACAATGCCGTTAATGTTACTGGTCCTTAAAAGCGGTGCGTTACTATATATTGATATACTAACAGTAAAGGGAGTGGACTGCTGCCCAGGCTAGTGAGGAGTAACAGATCTCGATAGGTCACAGTTCTCGGTGTAACACCTGTTTAACTTAACAAGTCAGTAATCGATTGGCTAAGGCAGCGTTATGGTAGCCAATCAGAGCCAGTGTTTTTACACGCGTGCCGAAGCACACCAGTGACACACCAAACGGAGAAGAGGCAGAAATGGCGAGTCAGGAGCAAGTCGAAGAAAAATGAGCATTTTCAAGGTGGCGATATAAACATTGTTTAAGAAAATACTTGAAGTTCCTGAAGTCTACCAGACTGGGTATTTGATTTATTTAATTAAGAATAGAAGTTTTATTGTTAAGTTTACTTCTGTTGTGAACAAACCAGTTGTCTCAGGTTGAGAGAATTAAATTTAATTTGATAGATGTAAATGCACTTTATATATGTCACGGTAACAGCTCTGGACCCCTCCTTGTGGGCGTGTCGTTATGTCGTCTGCGTGCAGTTATGTCCATGTTTGTAGTTCCATGGGTGTGGGTCGTTTATGAGCCTCGTGATCACTGGGGAATGTGTTCATCACCTATTTAATGTGCGTTCATCTCGTGCTCGTCTTTGTCTACAGTTCGTGCTTGAGTGAGCTGCATGTTTTCGTGTGCTTGCACTATTGCGCCGGACTTCACTTTGTCGTCACTGAAGAAACATATGTGTCAGCACCAAAACCTTCATCATGCCGCCTGCCTCCACCCATCATCACAATATAGTGTAACTGTTTACTTTTCTTTTTTTTTTTTTTTTTTTACAAAGATTTAGGATTTTAAAGGATTTTATCCTGCACTGGTCTGTTGATGTGCAATAAATATCAAAAGTTAAACACCTTTCTGATCTACTCATTTCAACTGACTGTAAACTTCAAACTGCTTTTTCAAAAAATCCTTATTCATTGGCATATAACTTTTTTTTTACTGTAATGCAAATAGTTACTTTCCCTGGTAACGGGTTACTTTTATTATAGAGTAATTCAGTTACTAACTCAGTTACTTTTTTGAACAAGTAGTGAGTAACTATAACTAATTACATTTTTAAAGTAACGTTCCTGTCACGTTGAGGTCCTCGGCCCCTCCCTTTTGGGCGTGTGTTAACGTTGTCTGCGTCTACTCGTCTGCGTATGTGCATCTCCGTGGGTGCGGTTACATCTTGTGCTGATCCGTTTCACCTGTGGCTCGTCTCGTCATCACGTGGGGATTATGTGGTTTGTCTATTTAATGTGCATTCGCGCAGTGTCCTGTGCTCGTCGTTGTCTGAGTCTACGTGTTGTGACTCGTTTATTTCTTGTTATACGTGCGCTGTCTGCGCTCTACGTGTGTATAAAATAAAAGTGACGTGTGCTCTGTAGAAGATTCGTGTCTCATCCTTCACGCCGCACTCGACGTCACAGTTCCTAACACTGGTAACGAGTAATTTAACAAGTTACTATTTCAGTCCAGTAATCAGATTAAAGTTACCGTTGTGAGATGGTACAAAGACCAATCTAAGACTGCAGTAAGATCATACAAAACAATAATAACACTGTAGTAAGAAGATATAAAGACCACACTAAGACTGTAGTAAGATGATGCAAAGACGATAGAAAGACTGTAGTAAGAAGATAGAAAGACCACACTAGACACAAGACCTTAGTAAGATGATACAAAGAGCAGACTAAGACTTGTAAGATAATACAAAGATTGTGCTCAGTTTATTACTGAGCTTTACTTTTGCTGATAGTTCTTATTTTAACAGCAGTTAACTGGGCCAGCATTCAGGCTGTGGCTTGGTGAAATGAGATTCCTTTGGGTTAGCATCTTGACTTAAGACACATAGGTCCAGAGACTTCCTGCTTCTGTACTAAACTGGTTACTCTTTTCCTTACAGGGCATGAGCCTGTTCCTGTGGACATGTCTCTGTCCTTACTGGAGTTCAGTCTGCCTCTGATTAAAACCCTGTCTGCACTCGAAAAGTGACACCCAACTACCCTATGATCACAGTGCTCCATTAGAAGATTATTAGTCTCAGTAAATGTCAGTTTGTCACCAGAGGCAGTGTGACCTCCGGAAGAGTCCGTCTCGAGTCCCCAGTTTGCCGTTCCTGCGGTTACCGGGGCTCATTCTCCATCTCACTGCCATTAACCTCACTTTACACGGATGCGAGATCAGTCTGCCGCTTCTCTGTTATATGGGGAAGTTTATTATCTTGTGGCTTCATATGTGTGTCTGGTTTTTGTTTTTTTTTATCTGATCAGACTGAGTGGTTTCGGGGCAGGGTGCAGCACGCCCACAGTGAGGTCGGTCAATATCTCATGCTGAACACAAGGCGATCAAAGCACAAGTCATGTCTGAGTTAGGAGGAGGTTTATACTTAGTAAGGCAGAGCCTCTGCTGGAGAAAAGAAATAAACCTTTTCCCAAATAAAGAGATTAACTTTGCAGTGACATCTAAGTCAAGGGGAATTTTTAATTCCACGTGTAACTTGCAACTTAACGTTCTTGTAATATTGCGATGTCAGAACCATGTCCATTGAGACATTTGATCACACCCACGAGCATCATGTCCTTCCCATCCATAAATATGCTGTGCAGTGCTGCACAGTTTGGGGTTTTATCTGCCTTCTATATGCCAAATTCTGTTTGACTAAACTGTGTGGTCAGGTGTGTTAGAGGGAACACTCCAAAACAGAGAGGGCTTGAAGTTACAGGAGAGTGGTGTAGACTGTAGCTCAGGACCGTGGTAGATCCTTAGAACTGCGGTAGATCCTCAGGACTGTAGCACCATTAATCCAGTGCAGAAGAGAAGCTGAACAATACACAGTGCATCTCCTCTCTAATCAAAGATGAGAATCACAGCTCTTTGATCTCAGGAGCTTTGTTGAGGGCCTTCAAAACAAAGTAAGGGTTTAGCGCGCAATGAGTCTGCGCTGTCTTTAATCCTCCCATCATGTACTCCGACCTCCTCACCACACCTCTGCCATTTCATACAAAATCACATTTTCATGATGACTGTCATCACGGACAGGAGTTGAGCACTGCAGACAGGCTCTGGGTTTCTAAGGGTGTCACCTTATAATCAGTGGTCTGAATTCTAAACACAAAGGGGAGTGACCTGTATGGGCCTTATTTTAGAGGCCACGGACGTCCAGGAGTATGTCACTTTGATGTTGGTTCTCTTTGATGTGTGTAGAACATACACACACACACACACACACACACACACACACACACACACACACACACACACACACACACACACACACACACACACACGCACACCATCAAAGCCAAATTCATGTAATCAGACTGCATGCCCTTGCTGGTTACTTCATTGGTACTAGTGAAGTTATGTGGGTTTCAGCTGACAGTCAGTGGCACAAAAAGGGGGTATGCAGCGTATGCGACGCATAGGGGTGCTGCACTAGAGGGGGCGCCAAATCGATGCCAGAAAATTATTTGCCAAGTTGGGTGGGGGTGGGGGTGGAGTGCGGGGGGCGCCGATAGTATGTTTGCATACACCTCAGAAAGTATGTAGTTGCAACCCTGCTGACAGTGGACAGCAAAGAGTAAGCAATTAAAATGCAGCTACTACTGCAGAACACTACTGTCTTCTAATTTTGTCTATGGCACCTTAACCAAGGTTGGAAAACCTGAAGAGGGAATCACTTCCATTCTCACCTCACAAGTACTTTTTGGACTGGATGATTGCAGGTGCTGTAAGGGAATTAATTATTTTTTATTACATTGGATTATAAGTAGTGGTGGGACTTTAACGCGTTAATTTCGATTAATTAATTACAGGAAAATTAACGCACTAAAAAAATTAACGCATTTTAACGCATTTAACGGACGAGACACTTTTGCACCGTGGAATGTTTCTCAGTGCACGAGTTCCAGACATACAGATTATATGGACGCACAATAAGATCATGATGGATATGACTGAAGAGGCTACGCTGGTGGATGGGAAATTTAAATATAAACTTCCAGATGGAAGTAGGCTACAAACAAAAATAGTGTTATTTACACTTTATGTAGGAAGGAGTTCGCTTATCACAGGAGCACTTCCACCCTTCGTTACCACCTCAACGCAAAACATGTTGCGGCTAAAGCTGGGCGTACGCTGTACAATATTTTAAATCGTGTACTCAGCTCCAGCTCAAACTGTACGACTAAATCGCAGGGAGAGTCGGCTCTTGGAGCTGCTTCAACAGTGCGATACTCTCACGAGGAGCGATTTGAATTTCAAACATGTTTGATATTCTTGCGACGCTGCGATTTCTGATCGGGAGTTGTGAATCGCTCCTCGTATAGCTACCTGTGTAAACTATACGATGCACGACACGCAATTGAGCCGAAACGAGTGAAAAATCGGCTGAAAATGGGCCAAAAATCGCACAGGGTACGCCCAGCTTAACGCGCAGGTCAGTAATGATAACTTAGCTGCTAAATGTATTCCTAGTACGATAGGGTGACCAAACGTCCGTAATTCACATCCTGTGAGGAAATGTCCTGGTTTTTAAATGACCTTCATTGGACCATTAAGACTGGATTAAACTTTCGCGAGTGGCCGTAGCGCGACTCCGCACGCGTTTATACATGACGCGTCACATTATTTGTGTTGTCCGCTCTCAGTGGTCGAAGATAAAGACTTACAAGAAGCGCTGTACATTGCGTCAACTGATGCAAGTTACGAACTACCGTCCAGGGGTGAGTTTCCCAAAACGTTCTTAGCGCCAAGTACTTCTTAACCTCGTACGTAAGAATGAGGTAACGAAGTACTTGGCGCTAAGAACGTTTTGGGAAACTCACCCCAGAAAGACAATGTCGAAGAAAATCCAGCACCTGTATGATGAGGAATAGGAAGTAAAACAGGTTATTGTGAAGAGCGTCACAAATGTGGCTCTGACTGGGGATCACTGGACCTCTGTTAGCAACAAGAATTATCTTGGTGTGACAGCTCATATAGATGATGAATCTATAGATGATGAAGATCCAGTCATTTGCTTTGAGCATGCAGAAGACCACTTCTAGGCACTATGGAGATGCCTGTGGCAGAAGCCTGGGAAATTAAAGAAATTGCTAAAATGCTATTAAAAAACATCTTCTGATTTACTTCAATTCTTCCAATATCCTGAGCAAAACTCCCAAAATTAAACAACATTTTTGATCAGAATTTCCAATGTTCTGAACTGTTTTCTGCACACTACACATATATTGGTCTGTGTAGTAGACTGGTGGAAAAATAAACAAGATGTTGAAGTTTATGATTATGTTCATTGATTCATTCATCATTCAAACTTAAATTAATATTTCTCATGTTAAATACTGAAATGCGATTAATTTCGATTAATTAATTACAAAGCTTCCGATTAATTCGATTAATTTTTTTAATCGCGTCCCACCCCTAATTATAAGATGATAATTAATGAATTTCATTTTGAAAGGTAGCCTACATATAAGTACTTGGAACCCTTGGAAACTCTTAATTCCCCAGTGTATAATAAAGTGACATGTTATAATGTAGATAAATATTGTGTGAAAATAGGCATAAACACACTGACATCCAGTGACCCTGAGCACTGTGCAGAGGAGGTCTGTCTTAAAAACATCCAATCAAACAAACAATACATCTATAAATTCAACTCAGATGGAAAATCAGGCGGTCCGTGTGCAGCCTCACCACAGTGTGCAGCCCCAACACAGTTACATGTAATTACATGTAAACACCCCACATATCTCTTGCATTAAAAGCTTCAGTTGAAAAGCCCAGTTGATGGTGATCAGAGCTTGGCAGTGTTCCCTCCTGTATTGACAATATTGCTGGAATGGTCAATAAAGAGTGTTTTGACCGAGCTCCACTTCAAACCCTCGTGATTGAATCCCCACGCCTACACAGCCCTGACTGGACATAACCACTCAGTACGCGTCTCCTCTCAGTTCCTGTGTAGTTCACTTACCCAGATCATTGTGCTTGGTAATGTGGATTCACCAAGACAGTCTAAACACAAGAAAAGGCTGTCACGGCTTCATCCGGCAGTTGTCCAATGGGGCTTAATTGCAGAGATGTGAATTAAGATGACATGCTCATACTCCCCTGGCGTAAAGAGTGTGTGTAAGTGTCAGCTTTGCACAATATTCTTATAACAAAAAGAGAGGATGACAGATTCCATCTGGGGATTTTGGTTGAAAAACCTCTTGGTCAAAAGTCCCCAAGGGTTCTCATCTCTAAATGTTTGAATCTATGATCCATAACCTCCTGAAGAAGTTCATAGTCCTCTCTATGTCTCACACCGAGAGACATAGAGAGCGAGAGAATGAGAAAAAGCATAGCACAGCTACACATCTAGAGACGGCATGAGCGCCATGGCTCCTGCAAAGCATGCCAGAGCCACATGCCACTCTGACATCACTGAGAGAGAACATCAAAAAGAGAATTTCACATCTCAGCCTATTTACAGAGCTGTGAAGACACGCATGCATCATTAAACAAGCATAGTTAAGACTCACCCAACCAACACAGGCATCCCAGAATTCCTGCACACCATGGGTGCGCAGGCAGGCAGCTGATAACTCTGCTGTGTTCTTTGCCTTCCTAAAACACAATGCACTAGAGGAGTTTTTGCTCATGTGGCCTGTTTTGGTTTGATGTTATGTAGCATACTCAAATTTCCTGGCTTGTAATTACCCACCAGCCACTTCTGTAACGGCCATCTCCTCTTCTTTGCCCTCTACACCAGATCAGTGTCTGACAGGGGGAAGGGGCTCTAGTATTGAGCCTGATACCACACGAACGTAAGACGTCTGGAATCATATTTGTAATATTTATACAGATGGGTAAAATAGGTTTATTAGATTATAGTACTTTAAAGCTTTTATTGATATCTCAATAGCATAAAAAAACGTAGAGTGCACCGGACCATTATTGTTCATCCATTTCAATCCCAGATTCATAAAATATATTTATAAAAATATTTGTATCTTATCAAGTGAAGGTTAATAACTTAACCTTTTAACCACAGAGTAATTCAGAATCTTTGATGATATCATAGTCTCATGTTTAATAAAACACAGAGGCCCCTTTCCCATGATAACTGCTCCATGGGCAGACAGTTCACTTCCCTTCATATTTGAAAAGGTCACACCAGCTGCTTTAAGGCCTTGAGCTGAAGGTCCCACACAGTGCTGATCTACTGCGTCTTCCTCAGATCTTCAGGTAAACACCAGCCCCTTCCTGATAGGCCTGATGAGATACCTGGGAGAATGCTGCAGACTTTGGTGTATGAAGACCCTGGCCCAGCACTGGGAAACCCTGTTTGAAGTCCTCTTCTTCTTTGCAGTGCAGTACGGAAGAGTAGTAAATACACGCAGAGCTTGTATGTCATGGCCCAGAGTTAGTGTGACCCTGCACGGCTGTGTTCAGCACTTGCACTAAAACAGTGCAGAGATCATAATGCAATGGGCCGAATATCTCGATTTATGGGCAACGCTCTGACAGCCAAATGTCTCCATGACTCTGGTTGGAGCTGATATACAGCAGGAAGAGTCTGGGTGGTGATGAAGAGATTTTGTGTATGTGTGCACGAGGATATGGGCTCACAGCCAGCAATATGCTGTATATATCAATTGCTACACCCTAAGCACATCTTCACATCCCATAGGAAGCAAGGCCCCAGGATCCGATTCTGCTCTTAACTGAACTTTGAATCAAGGTGCCATGTCTTTAGGCATCAACTGCACTGGACGTCAGATGTGTCCCAGCTTCAAGGGTGAGTGGATGTGAAAAGATGAGTTTCTAATGAAAGTTAATCTGCCTGGAGACTCTCAGCAGGGCTCTTGGAGCTTTCTGCATCAAAGAGCTGTTTATGACATAGTAAAGTAGGAAGTTAATATGATCAACAGTGTATGTTCTGTGAGCTTAATTGCATCATGAGAGTCCAGATATTTCCTCTGCACATCAGCGTTTAGTGATGCGCTTCCTGTTGGACTTGTTTCTGCATCATTGGATTCTGTTTCAGTACTCTCATACTTGTCTGTCTATCAAGCATGAGCAGAGCATGTTCACTACATTATAAGTAACATCCAATCCATCCTAACATTGCAGTTTGATTTTCCGTTTGACCCTTTCCAGCATTTAGCAGATATTCCTATCTTACAAAAGCAGCTCGCAACCCTTTACTATATTAAATGCTTTTAGTCCACAGGGGACAGAGCTGGTTATGCAAATGACAACAAAAAATGGTATTCAGGATTCTAAATGAAAACAAATAAATAAGTATTAAAATGGATTTCTGATATTGAAACTATACTGCATAGCATGTCATGTGAGTATATTTCAGACCATTACAGAATGAGGACATTCTTCTCTTCACGCTTATATGAAACGATCTCAAGTAAGCTTCATTATAGATACGGTCTTTGTGTGGAGATGAGGGCTAAAAATGCATAGGCTGTATGTGCAAGCAGGCCAGAGCTTTCTGGATATGCGGCAGAAGCTAAATAAGGGATCACTGCTAATCACAGTGACCCTCTTAAGTCAAATCCCTACATAATTAGAAACACAGGGAGATGGCACTCCCCCTGCTTGGGTCTTACGCTTAGACCTGTGTGGTGAAGAGAGTGTGTCCATTGGGTGGCTGGTTAACGGTCAGATAATGAATTAGCCATTTTCAAAAGGCATAAACAACTTTCCGCCCACTGAAACAAAATGACAAGCAAAAACACTACTTATCATTGTTGTTTCTCTGCTCATGCAGTGAAAGGCGTTATGTGAGCATGTTAGCATGGCTTTCTTTGTGCTACTGAATCAGGCACAGCAGAATTACAGCACTTTTTGCAGATGAGAGGGCCCAGAAGTGGGCCGCTGATGCATGGTCACGCACCAGTTTGTAAACGTCATGCAGTTTAGCCGGGGATTTAGCCCGACTGGATTCGTCAAGCTAACATGACAATATGATTTTGACAGATACATAGCACTTCTGAAAGTTGCTCTAGATAAGAGTGGCTGCCAAATATTATACTGGTATATGTAAATGTGTTTCTAAATACAAATGGATTGTTCCAATATGTTGTATGATCTGTATATGGTTAATATTATCGCTGGATGAACCTGTCTTTGGTTCATGTCATCAATAGCACTGATAGTGATGAGAACTTTAAGCCTAGCAAAAGTTTTATGCATTTAACCGCAGTAAAAATACACATTTGATGAGCACAGCTCGCAAAAGGTCTGGCAACTTTCACGACTGCACTTTGCTGGGCCAAACATCTGCAGGGAATTCTGCACAGCTGTGATCAAAGAGTTAAGATCCCCGCACCTCTGCCTTTGAGTGTAGATGTGGAGGCTTCGTTCAGTGCCTTCAGAGTGGAAGACTTCTCCTCCCCTGCCGTTGATGGCTCTAACGGCTAAAGAGGCTGCTAAAAAATAAAAAGCAATATATTTACACGTATATAAATATTTTTTTAATGCTTCTTGGTGAATAGGTCCCCCACTGTTTTATGGAAATGCTGCTTTGTTTCAACTTCCTTTGGTGTTGGGTAAACACAAGGAAATGGCAGAAGCAGAAGTTAACGTGAACTCTAAAGCTTTACTTGCCCTGAGGCAAGTTCAGAAAAAAAAATGCTTTATTCAATTGTTCAGCAAATGATTCCTGCAAACTGGCTGAGAGTAGCCAAGGTATGCCTTTAGTCCTCTGATGCTTCCAAACATGACCGGAAATGTATTTTGCATTTATTTACTTAGAAGTATTTAATATTTGCCTTCTTAAATTGGTTATAGGCTTCCCACAGCTAGACAAGACATAACTCGTGCAGCTCTGCCCTTTCTTTTTTTCGTCTTTTTTATCGAATCTATTTGTTGATTCTCTCTTGGTGTGGGTCACTGAATCCAATTACAATGCAACCCTTTAAGCCCTCTGGTTCTGCCGACAGAAGTCTGCGTTCTCTCAGCGTGTAAGCTGTCTATCAGATAATGGAGCGCTGCAGCCTGTTCCCCACCTCCACCCGCCTCCACCCGCCTCGCCCCTGCGCCACCATCACCCACCTCGTCTTCGGCCTTCTCTTGGGAAATCTGCGAAGAG